>NC_054594.1:23016352-23316352 GCF_004785595.1 Juglans microcarpa x Juglans regia | reverse complement strand
ATACGCCTTATCCATTTCAAGCTTGCAAAGAACACCTGAGCCTCCCTCCCGAAGTCTGTGGTCCAAGCACTCATTTGCAATGAGTACCGAATCAAGAATTTGTCTATCCCGAATAAAGGAGTTTTGAGACTTGGAAATAATATGCTCCAACACCAGGCTAAGCCGGTTGGCAAGGACCTTAGCAATAATCTTATACACCCTACTAACCAGGCTTATTGGATGAAAGTCTTCAATAGTCGAAGCCCCGTGTTTCTTAGGAATGAGAGCAATGAAGGTCGCATTGCGGGATTTTTCAAACTTTTGGAAAGAGTTAAATTCACTAAAAACCTGCATTACATCACCTTTCACAATGTTCCAACAAGTTTGAAAGAAACCCATTGAGAAACCATTTGGACCCGGTGCTTTGTCCTTAGCCATACCAGAGATGACCTTGTAAATCTCTTCTTCAACAAAAGGTCTCTCCAGAACACTTGCATGCTTCGAGTCAATTGCCTCAAAAGGCAAGGCATCAAGCTTTGGCCTCCAAGAAGCTGATTTTGTGAGAATGGTCTCATAATAGTGTACTATTTGGTTTTCTAGCTCAGGAAGAGAAGAAATCACCTAAGAGCCTAATTGAAGCGACTTAATAGTGTTGTTATGCCGATGTGAATAAGCCACTTTGTGAAAGAATTTAGTGCACCTATCTCCTTCTTTCAAGCAAAGGACCCTGGATTTTTGACGCCATGAAGTCTCTTCTGACAACAAAATTCTTTCCAAGTTTGCCATAATCATGCCCTTCCTCGAAACCACCTCCTCTGAGGTATCTCCCAATAATTCTTTGCCCTCTAGCTTTTGCAATTCCTCCAAGAGTGTAGACTTCCGATCGTCAATGTGACAAAAAAGGTCCAAGTTCCACTTCTTTAGGTCTTATTTCAGTGCCTTTAACTTGCCTGCAAGAATGAAACTTGGAGTACCCATGAACTGATATGATGACCACCAAGCACTCACCATCTCTACAAACCCATCCGCTAATAGCCACATGTTTTCAAACTTGAAATACCAGCGACCCCTGTGAATACCCCCACAGTCTAAAAGGATAGGGAAGTGATCTGAGCTGACTTGAGCTAATCGTTTCTGGCCTACTTCCAGATAGTGGGCTTCCCACGAAGGAGAGACAAGGAACCTATCCAATCTCGACCAAACCCTCCCATTTGACCAAGTGTACTCTCCCCCTACTAGGGGAGATCCATGAGATCCCGATCAAAGATAAACTCAGAAAATTCCTCCATAGCCACATAATTTCTATAATGTCCAGATCGTTCACTAGGAAAGCAAGTAATGTTATAATTACCCCCCAAACACCACAATACTTCCCATAGGGAGTATAAGCTCGCCAACTCCTCCTACAACCTTTTCCTGTCCCTGTCCACATTAGGACCATAGGAACTTGCAGATGCCCATTCCCATTCATCAACCACATTTTTAAACAAAGTCGCAACTGAGAATTCTCCAATACACTCCTCAATCGCCTCTACCACTCTTTAATCCCACATTAGTAAAACTCCACCTGAAGCACCAAAGAAGCCAAATAAGCCCAACCCACATACGAACACCCCCATAAACTTCGCACAATTCTTCTATCAATGAATTGAAACTTTTTTCTTTTGAAAACAAACCACATCACCCTTCCACATCTGCAATAAAGATTTGATACGAAGGCGTTTATTGCGATCATTAAGCCCCTGTACATTCCATGATAAAATCTTAGGCTTCATGAAAACCTAGATTGCCCTTCCCTTTCGATCTATCCCTTCCTCCACTCCCTTCCTTCACGTCATAGTTAATGGAACAAGTTAGCCGTCTAAGTACTCTATCCTGCTTTGATGTTGATTTCGAATGGCTAGCTTCGAGAGCTACAAGAAGGGCCTTGAATTGTTCTTCATAACCTCCAAAAGAAACCCCAATAACAGCTTGAATCTCCTCTACCTTCTTGAAAACCCAATTTGACATAAAACTCTCATACTTAGAGCTGGGAGGGAGTGTACATATAGGAGTTAGAAACACCCCCTCCTCACTAGGACTGTCAGGGGCAAATAAGGCTAGTTCCGAGCTACAAACTAAGTCTAGTTCACCACTGGGTTCGACCAAATTGAATTGGTTCACCACTGGTACATTACATAATAAAGCCAATTTCTTTACCTCCCCAAACTTGTTCCCATCAACATAGTCCAACTCTAGTGGTAAAAAACCTAACAAAGACCCCTGTAACGACAATCCATGATATGACATATCTAACTGCAAAGGCAACACATCTGGGCCACCCACCACCACACGCGACTGGATTTGTGCAGTCGACAGCTCACGCGACGGCGACAAGAGATCAACACAAGTAGACCCATCCTCAATCGACACTTCTACCAACTGACCAACCTTTGTGCCGGTGCATAATAACTATTCAGACTCACCGAGATGGTCGCTGGTAATCAGCGGAAGTTTCTGTACCAGTGTGGAGTCCGTCACGACACTTATCGGTGTAGTAGGAGGGCCCGTTGCCTGGACCTAAATGTCGGTCTGCCCCCAAGTCTGAGTTGAAGCCTGCCAGATTCTCTTTGGGCCTAACTCTTGGCCCGGCCCAAGGCCCTTAGCGTTCCCCACCCTTGAGCGCATCACTTCCATCCTTCCCCTCCCTTCATTAAACTCCGACACATGGCCCAAGTCCATCTTCACTTCTTTTCCCTTAACGCAACGTTTAAGGCATAATATATCTTCCATAAGAACCCCTACTTTCTCCTCCATATCAACCAACACCCGTAACAGTGTTTCCTCATTTAGCCCTAACAACACACTACCCTCTCCCTTGTTTCTACGCACGATCTCTGAGCTGGACACATCTGGCACCACTGCACTCACGCGAGGCAATACCTTTTGCACCACTTCACGGTATGACCGTGAACCATCAACCATCAACGATGGAGCACCACCATCTTCCTTATGCCTCTTTAGCTTGCCTGCCTGAGGAGACCACAGAACATAGGCCCATCTATTTCTCCCACTCAAAACAAAGGAGGAAAAAGTAAGCTTCTTAATAGTGTCTCCGAATTTCCTCCACCCCTCATCCTACCTCCCTTTCAGTACCACTATCATACCCCTCCTCTTATCATGCCCAAACTCCGAAAGGGAGAAAGAACCTGACATTGTGGTTGCATCCCCTCTGCACCATTAACACGAAGTTTCCTTTTCTATGTGTTCTTAGAAACTCAGAGGAAACCAAAGACGTAGCACATTCCCTCATCGTAAAGCCCAACCACCCCATAGCTTCATGATCCAAGGAAATATATTTTACCACATGACGACTACTCTCAGTGATACTCCACCACCTATCATTCTCCTTCCTAAACACAAATAACTTATGTTCAATGAAAACATCTCTGCACATTCCCATTGAAACCAACCAACAACGCCAACTTGATAATCACCAAACCGGACTACACGCTAATTATCTACAGAAATAATGTGATTGACAACCCACCTCCAGAAGCAAAAACCAAAGAAACAAAAAGTGTACGAAGAGAGAATAGTTTTAAGAGAGAGACAAATAGAACTATTTTTTTTTATAATGATAAAATGTTATGATGAAAATTATGTATTTTGACGATTAAAGTAAAAATGTTCTCAAAAAGAAATTATGCGTTTCCATTTTTATGAAAATGTTAAGGAATTTGAATGGGAGACATATTTTTTTTTCTGTATTTCATACTACTGAGATTTCATGTAAATCTCACCCCTTGAGAGGTCACTATCATTTCTGTGGCGCCCCCGACCCCCATGTAAGGAAACACAGGAATCGAGACGCCGGGATGATGACAACACGGTCACGCATCCCAACGAAAGTGCCAAGTGTGTGTGTACATGCAACGGTGTATAAAACAACGCAGCGGATTAGTCAATTAAGTACCAGAATTTAAATACAATATAAACATCAGTAAGGTTTAAAATGTAGTTATACAGTCATCCAAAATTAAAATACGATATAGTAAAATAAGGTAACTAAACTAGTGATCCCAGATCACTCCTCGGGCAGAGCCGTCTCCTCAGGCTCGCCCTCATCCTCCTCATCTGCATCAAAATCTGCGTTACCACAAAATGGTACTGCATGTAAGTATAACCCAAATAATCCTCAGGAATAAAATGCATTTAATGCACCCAACATGCATGCATATGATGAAATATGCATTTTCCTCAAAACATCATTTTTCCCGAAAATGATAATTTTCCAACACACGCCAAAATCTCATTTGGCCTAAAATATCCGTAAAACATTTTCCCAGAAAATGATTTACACAAAATCCAACACTATTTTCCCAGAAAATAGCCAATTAATCCGTTATTACCCTATGCACCATGATCTCCCCTAGGGATCATCCGCATGTCCTGGCTTCGTAGCGATGCCCAGTTCCGCGCCCAGCGCTTTCATGGCCGAACACCCACTACGCAACAAGCGATGCCCAGTTCCGCGCCTAGCGCGTTCATGGCCAGACATCCTCTAGTCCCCGCTAGCAGAAGGACCACGGAGTCGGCACGAGACCATCTCGTTCGATCCCATTGTCGCCCAGCGACAATCCAGGGGACGTTACTCAGTATATTCCGCTCCCGAGTAACCAGAGGAGCTCCACCGAGATAATGCCCCATCTCGGCTTGGGGTCGTGATACACACGCACCCAAATTCCATTTTCACATGAAAACCCAGTTTTCATAAACACATGAACATGAATGCAATACACGAACAAATATGATCATGCATGAAATCATGAAATGTACATGTACCGACAATAATCAACAACCATCAATAACCAACCCAATCAAATCCAACCAAACAACTCCATTCACCAAACCATCCGACCCCCGTACTCCTCGGACTCAGTCCGACAAAACCAATCAACAGTTCAAATACAGTGTAATATGTTAGTGCAAAAAATACATTAAATTCACAAGAATTCTTTGGAAAATACTTACAGTGCTATATAGCAATTTCCGAAGGATCACGAAGCTGCAAGAGGCGGCAACACAGCAACAGAACAGTATCAAATACACTGTGGCCGTGGGTCTCAAAGACCCACTTTTCAACGGTGACAAATGAAGACCCAAAATTGATAGGATAGGGCCTAGGGAGGTCAGTGAAGCTAGTGATGGTGAAGGTTGGCCGTGAGTGGCGGCGTGAGGGGCGGTAGAAGACCAAAATACCCAAATCTTAAATGTTGATGAATGTGCTTCACCGGTGACGAATCGAAGGTGGGGTTGGGTCTAATGGGTTGCCAAGAGGTCGAGAATGAAGTGGTGTGAAGATGGTGGCCAATGGTGGTGCGACGGCGGCGCAGCGGCGAAAAGAATGCCGCGGCCTCAATGGGCTCGTGGTGGCTAATGGCGGTGCTAATGGAGATGAGGTTGGTGGGGTAGGGTCGCCGGCTGCTAGGGAAGACGGTGGGCCGGGCGGTGTTTACCACCATCGGCGCACGGCGGCAGGCTGGGGGAGAGAAGAATCGGACGGAGAGAGATGGAAGGGCTAAGTCGCACGTGGGAGAGCCAGGGGAGAAAGAAAAAAAGAAAGAAAGGAAAAGAAGAAAAAGAAAAAAAGTAAAGAGGAAAGAAAAATGGAGGGAAAAAAATGAGGTCCAATCCTCACATCTTGGGTAACAAAAATGATCCAACGGAAATGATTTTAAAATAGATAGTGAAATAAAATATTTCAAACGCAGTGATTAACATGAAAATAAATAATTAAACCCAATAATAAGTTAATTTAATTCGAGAAGAAATTTAAACAAATAACAATAATTAATTTAAAGAAGCACTTCAAAAATAATTTTCGTAAACTAAAAATCATAAAAATAACCCAATTAAAAATTCAATAATTTTAAAATAAGAGAATAATTTTTTGAATAAATAAAAATAATTATTCAGTAAAAATACACTAAAATACGGGGTGTTAAAATTTCAATTTTAATGATAGAAGTTGTGTTAGGATTTGAGGAGGACAGATTAGATGGAGTACTAGATCAGACTAATTGAGGAGCCTAACCTCGAGAGGAGACTGGACTTGATCCTCACATTTATAGCCTTAGTCCTTCAAGCTCTAGAACGCATGAATAGTTTGATTTAACTTTGGTGACTTTAATGCTTAGTTGTACTAAGTTTATGCTACGATTTAACTCTGAACTTATGACAGTCAATAATGCATTGGGATGTTTTTATTTATTCTGGCACAAGTTATATTTTCACCCTTATTTTCGTTGTTATTATTGCATATTGTTTGTTGCACTTATTGGATGCATTGCTTATTAATTGTCATGTACGGGGGCATGTAACCTTGTGTTATATGTCTTGATGTTCTAAGTCTCTGTTCCAGCCCAAGCGGAGGTTGGGGGCGTCACAGGGTGATATCAAAGCAATTATGTCTTTAGGTAAGCCCACATGTCGTTAGGAACAATATGCCAGAGTATAGGATTTAATATATAGACTTGTTAGGCTGGAATCTTGTAGCAAGAATTGGATCTGATAAACCTGCCTCACTGGATTTGGAGAACTAAAGCAGCATGGCACGTGAAAGAAGGGAAAGAAATCCTGAAGGGTCCAATGCCCGAGAGGATTAGGATCTTTATTTTGATGGAGGACGAGACTTGGCGGACGCAATTTGTTAGATGATGGAAATAATGAAACTGTAGCATCCCTGACTACAGTACAAGAAATTGTACCAATAGAATGGGAAGAGGTGAAAAAGCGTCAGATGGAGGATCCCAAATAAGCAAAAATTAGACAGAAGATAGAAAAGAAGGAGGGACTAGAAGGTTTCACCCTCATAGATGATGGGTTGTTGTTCTACCAAAATCGGAAGGTTATTCCAGCCGATCAGGAGATTAGGAATAAGATATTAAGGGAAGTGCATCAGACTCCATACACTGCTCACCCAGGAAGCACAAAGATGTATCGAGATTTGAAGCAACACTTTTGGTAGGAAGGCTTAAAGAAAGATGTAGCAAAGTATATTAATAGATGCTCGTTTTGTAGAACAGTCAGAGCAAAGCATCAAAGACCCGCTGGAGATTTACAACCACTTCCAATTTTAGAATGGAAATGAGACATTAGGGTTTCTTTCCTACCCTATTTAAGCATATCATTAGCACAAAATTGGAGACTTTTTGCAGAATAGCGCTGCACATTTGAAGAACTCTTCCAGGGTCCAATTGCCGCTCCAACCGCCTCCTCCATTGCCTACCACCTCCATCTCCATTCATTTGCCTTGCTCTTTTCACTCTCTACTTTTTATTTAATTTCAGTTTAAAGTTTATGGAATATTTTTGAGATTTTTGGCTTAGAAGTTTGGGCAATTTATTTGCTGTTTATTTACTTCGTGTTATTTATTTTTCTCGCTTCTTTAAGTTTTCATTGAACAGTGATTTTGAGAATTTTTGATTTGAATACAAGGATGAACTCTAGAATCTTGATTTTGGGACTTTTCAATTTTCAGTTCGTATTTTGTCAATTACTTTTTAATCTAGTTTACTTCTTAGATTAGTTTTATTAATCTCTTAGTTTCATTGCATATTAGATTGATTAAAGCTTAATTAGGACTTAAATAATTTAAGTTTTATTATTTAATTTTTAGATTAATTAAGATTGTTTAGTTTAGTTGATTCTTTGATTGTTAATTTCAATTTGTTAGTCTTTTACATTTCATTTCGACACTCAAAAATCTAAAAATATGAATCTAGTTATTGACTAGTGCCCTTTTCATTTTTGTTGCACTCTTCCATTTATTGCACATACCATCATTTTTATTTTCTCTTTGTGAATATTTTCACCATTTTAAATGAGTTTGATTTTAAGTAACTTTTCCTGAGGAGACGATCTAGGAATTTATTCCTAATTATTACACGACACCCTCCTGTACTTGGGATAGCCTTTGTACTACTCATTTTTTAGTGAGTCAAGTTTTGGCACCGTTGTCGGGAATAGTTGCTTGACGTAAATTTAGACTCGTTATTTTTTATTTTTTTATTTTTTATTTTCATCTCAAATGTTTTTTTCACTATCTTATCTCTGATTATACATTTCACTTGTCACCTACTATTCAGTCACTTGAACCTTACTTATGCTATTTGGACTGATGTTTAATGTCATGAGTGAGAGACAATTCAAATAGGTTGGTTAGAGTTACATTGAACACTAAGAGTAGTATACACAGCTCAAAGATAGATAGTTCTTCTATTTTTTCTATAGATGAGGACATTGAAATTGAACAAACCATGGCTGCACCTGCACCACGCACTCTTAGGGATTATTTGCAGCCCACTCGCACCACTACACCATCATGCATTATTTTACCTCATGATGCTCCTAATTTTTCCATTAAGCATGGCATAATGTCAGTGATACCTCAGTTCCACGGGATGGATTTTGAGTGTCCTTATCAGCACTTGACAGATTTTGAGTTGGCCTGTATTACTTTTATCAATAGAACCACTACTGATGAATTTATTAGACTTCATTTATTTCCTTTCTCTTTAAAGGATAAAGCGAAGATTTGGTTTAATTCTTTGAGGCCTAATTCTATCTCTAGTTGGTCTGATATGCAGCGTGAGTTCTTACAAAAATATTTTCCTTTTCAGAGAACTCAGTATTTACAAGAGCAGATCATCTAGTTCAATCAAAAATTTGACGAGACTTTCTAGGCCAACTGGGAAAGGTTTAAGGATTTGGTAAACATCAGTCCACATCATGGTTTTGAATCATGGAGGTTGGTGAATTAGTTTTACACTGGTCTCACTCCACAATGCAAGCAATTTGTTCAGACTATGTGTAATGAAGAATTCTTTAGCAAGGAACCAGATGAAGCATTGCCATTTTTTGACTATCTTGCTGAGAGCGCACAACAATGGAACACTCGCACTGATTGAGTTTCAATGACAGCACAGCCACTAAGGGCTATTGCTGGTGGGGGCAGATATGAGCTTAAGGTGGACACTGACGTTCAAGCCCGCATAGCTGCATTGACTAGAAGATTAGAGGTCATGGAGATGGAAAAGGTGAAAGCCGTGAAAACAGTAGAGACATGCTCTATATACGCTGATTCAAACCACAAGACCCAAGATTGCCTGATTATGCCAGTATTTCGAGAGAGTGACTCTGATCCGGGGTGGAGGAATCACCCAAATTTCTCATGGAGGAATTATCAGCCTGGCCGATCTCCACCACCTTCTTAGCAACCATTTCATTAGGCTGCTCCTCAACACTAGTATCAGCCATATCAGAGTTCTCAGAGCTATCCTTTTGTAGCACCTCTAGGATTTCAGCCTCATGTAGCTGCACAGAGTTCTCAGCCTCAATCATTTGCAAAGAAGTCTCTAGATGACAGTATGGCACAGATGGCCAACACACTTCAGCAATTCATGCAAATTTAGGCCACCACAAACAATCAAAACATTCAGGCCATAAATGACTTGCGGGGCACCATCAATAAGATGAGCACGACATTGAGCACTCTAGAGAAAGGGAAATTCCAAGCACAGCCTCAGCCTAATCCTCAAGTACACCGACAACAGCAACAACAAGTGCATAATGTCTCAAGGGAGGTTTTTGAGACAGTGAACGTTGTTCTTACTTTGAGAAGTGGAAAGGAAGTTCCCTAACCAAAGATGACCATTGACAGACAGGTAGTTGCTCCTACACCTGAAGATGTAACAGAGACTTATGAAGCTAAAAAATAACCAGAGGTAGTGAGACCAGAGTCGAAGAAGCCTGTGAGTGCAGATGCCGAAACTAGTAGGGGGTACCAACCTGTGGTTCCCTATCCTCAGAGATTGGCAGCTAGCCAAAAGAACAAATATCACATTGAGATTCAGGAGATTTTCAAGCAAGTAAAGATTAATATTCCACTCTTGGATGCCATACAACAAGTGCCTTCATATGCAAAAATTTTTAAGGACTTGTGCACAGCGAAGAGGAAGCTGAATGTAAAGAAGAAAGCTTTCCTAACAGAGTAAGTCAGTGCATTGATATTGAGCAAGACTCCTCAAAAGTTCAAAGATCTCGGCTCTCCCAACATTTCCATTATGATTGGTGAGTCACGCATTGGGAGAGATTTACTTGATTTGGGGAGTAGTGTGAACTTGCTACCATTCTTAGTGTATGAGTAGTTGGGATTGGGTGAGTTGAAAAAGACCTCCATCATGCTACAGTTGGCTGACATATTAGTTAAGGAGTCGATGGGTATTGTAGAGGATGTGCTGGTCCAGGTGGACAAATTTTACTACCCAATGGATTTTGTAGTTCTTGATATGCAGCAGCCAGCCTCTACTATTTACCAAGCTCCCGTCATCCTTGGAAGACCATTTCTAGCTACATCAAATGCTTTGATTAATTGTAGAAGTGGAGTTCTGAAGCTTACTTTTGGGAACATGGCACTTGAGTTGAACGTTTTCAATGCTTGCAAGATGCCAGCACATTTTGATGACACAAGTGATTTGAATGTTGTGGAGAGTTTGACACCAACATAATTTATTTGCTCAACTTTTCCTTTCTCTGATAACGATTCTATTTTTCAGACACCTAAATTTTTACTTGATGAAAAAACTGACCATGTTGATGAAGATGTCTTTGAATTTTTAGACTGTTTTGCAGATTCTTCTTTACCACTTGAAGTACAATTTGCAGGCGCAAGATGGAAACCCCAGTTTGAAACTCTACCACCACCAGACATACTTAAATCTTCAGAGGAAGAAGTTCCCCAATTGGAACTAAAACCACTTCCTCAAGATTTAAAGTATGTGTTTCTTGGTCCTGAAGAAGGTATTTTTCCTGTGGTAATTTCCTCAAAGTTAAATCAGAACGATGAAGCCCAGTTGATTGAAGTCTTAAAAAACATCGAGGCACAATTGGTTGGACAATAGCTGACATCAAAGGTATTGATGCTGCTCTTTGTATCCACAAAATCCATCTTGAAGATGATGCTAGACCAGTTCATGATGCTCAACGTAGGCTCAATCCTATCATGAAGGAAGTTGTCAAAGAGGAAGTGCTTAAGCTACTCGCAGTGGGTATCATTTACCCCATCTCAAACAGTAAGTGGGTAAGTCCAACTCAAGTGGTACCAAAAAAATCTAGTTTAACTGTTGTTAAAAATGATAAAAATGGTTACTGGTTGGAGAATGTGCATTAATTATAGAAAACTTAATTCAGCCAGTAGGAAGGATAATTTTCCTTTACCATTCTTGGATCAAATTTTAGAAAGAGTGGTTGGTAATGCATTTTATTGCTTCTTGGATGGATACTCTGGTTATTATCAAATTGCTGCAGCGCTTGAGGACTAGGAGAAAACCACTTTCACCTGTCCTTTTGGCACCTTTGCTTTTACCAGAATGCCTTTTGGTTTGTGTGATGCTCCAGCTACTTTTCAGATATGCATGATGAGTATTTTTTCTGACATGATTGATGATATTTGTGAAATATTCATGGATGACTTCTTTGTTTTTGGAAAATCTTTTGATAGTTGTTTACACAATTTGGCACTTATTCTCCAGATATGTGAGGAAAAAAATCTTTTACTTAATTGGGATAAATGCCAATTTATGGTTACTCAGGGCGTTGTCTTGGGACATATTGTTTCTTCTGAAGGTATAAAGGTCGACAAGGCAAAAATTGAAGTAATATCTAAACTTCCTATCCCTAGAACGGTTAATGATATTTGTTCTTTTCTTGGTCATGCTGACTTTTATAGGCGGTTTATTCAAGGGTTCAGTTCTATTATAAAACCTTTGTGTACTCTTTTACAAAATGATATTGAATTTGTTTGGATTGATGAGTGCCAAAAAGCTTTTGATACCCTTAAAAAATCGCTTACCACTGCCCTTATTATGCAACCCCCGCAGTGGGACCTTCCCTTTGAAATCATGACAGATGCAAGTGATTATGCCTTAAGAGCTATTTTGGGGTAGCGTGTGGATAAGAGACCTTTTGTGATTTATTATACCAGTAGAAGCTTGAATGATGCCCAGAAAAATTATACCACTACTGAATTGCTTGCAGTGGTTTTTGCACTTGATAAATTTTGGACTTACATTCTTGGTTCTCTTGTTTCTATTTTCACTGACCACTCTGCTCTTAAGTATTTGTTGGCTAAGAAAGATGCAAAAGCATGCTTGATTCGCTGGATTTTACTACTTCAAGAGTCCAACATCAGCATTATGGACAAGAAAGGAGTTGAAAATGTGGTAGCTTACTGCCTCTCTAGATTGCCATCATCCTCCTCTTCAAATGTTAGCCTTCCTCTTGATGATAGTTTCCCGGATGAGCAGTTGTTTGTGATTAATAGAGCTCCCTGGTATTTTGACATAGTCAATTATCTGGTGACTGAGCGAATGCCTTCTGAATGGTCCACCCAAGATAAGCGTTGATTTCTCTCTGAGGTACGACACTTTTACTTTGATGATTCATACCTTTTCAAATATTGTTCGGACCAATTGATTCGAAGATGCATTCCTAATGATGAGTTTTCTTTTGTGTTGAGATTTTGTCATATGGGTGCATGTGGTGGTCATTTTTCAGCAAAGAAAACAGTCGCTAAAATTTTGCAAAGTGGTTTTTACTGGCCTTCCATGTTTAAATATGCTTATAATATTTGTAAGGGTTGTGAGCCTTGTCAAAAATTGGAATCCATTAGACTGGTCAGTTAAGCTTCTTGATGCTTTGTGGGCTTATAGGACAGCTTTTAAAACAAATCAAGGGATGTCCCCTCATCGATTAGTTTATGGTAAAGCTTTTCATTTACCTGTTGATATTCAGCATCGAGCTCTTTGGGCTATAAAACATGTTAACACGTCACTTGATGAAACTTCAGGGTTGAGAAAATTGCAGATCAATGAATTGGATGAAACTCGTCGGGATGCCTATGGCAACGCTAAGCTAGCGAAGGAACGTTGGAAAATTCTACATGATCAGAAAATTCATCCGAAGCATTTCACACTTGGCCAGGAAGTTCTTCTTTACAACTCTCGCTTACATATTTTTCCTGGTAAATTGAAATCCCGATGGAGTGGGTCGTACATTGTAAAGAAGGTTCAACCTCATGGGGCGGTAGACATTGTCAATCCAGAAAATAGTAATAGCTTCACTGTCAATGGACAACGTCTAAAGCCGTTTCTGAAGGTCTTTGATCCACACGAAGAGATCTTGCTTGTGCAAGATTCCAAGGAAGTGTTTTGATCTTTTCACCCTTTACAGCTTTCTTTACTTGCATTTTGTTTGTTTTTATTTGTTGTTTTGCTTTGATTTTATATTTCATGTTGATTTGTTTTTTGTTTTGCTTTCTTATTTTTGTGCACGTTGTTTTCTTTTGTTCAATTCATTGAGGACCATGTCTCTCACTTGTTCGGGGATAGCATGTGTGCACAGATTTTTTTTAAAAAAAAATTGCATTAATATGATGTGCATTGATACATATATGATTGACACACACTTCATTTCTGATATTTTGTGAAATCTAAGCATCTTGGTGGAGTAGTTGAGCGGAATCATTTTGTGAAGATTTATTTTCAAGCTTAAGCATAGAGCATAATTTTTGATGCATCATATTTTGTTGATGTGTAGCTTGAAACACCAGGATGCTATACTCATTGAAATGAGACTTGATAAGATTTTTGAAGAACGAAGGGCAAATTTTGAAGGACATTTTGCACATCCTTACACTTGTAGTGTTTCTTATTTATTGTTCACTGATTTAACACAGGAGAAGTAAACTGTAGGACTACCGAGCCATGCTTTCCAAAAAAAAAAAAAAAAAGAAGAATAAAGGTGACTTAGTGAACTTTCCTATGTAAAGGGCTAGAAACAGTTACCCTCATGGCTAGTAATGAGGAACACACAGCCAGTTTAGCTCTACACACATTTGAGATCTGAGTCACTTGCCTCAATTTTATGTGAAAGATTGTTGAGATAGTCTTAGTGGGTATAGCCCCTGGGGGTTGAGTAGTAACGTATCACTTTTGTGAGAATTCAGAATTGTGTTTGATTGTTTCTATTTGGATTTTGATCTTTATGCAATATTCATCTCAATTAATTTTCACTATTTTGCTCAAGGATTAGCAAAAAGCTAGTTGGGGAGTGTGATTGAGCTGAGTTATTGCATATTTTATACATCCAGAATCAATATATTTTATTTATTTCATTACATTATTATTGGTTTTAGATAGAAAAATGGTTAAGATGAATAAATTCGAATTGTGATTTAAATTGGTTAATACCATGATTTATGCTTAATTTTATAACTTGTGATTTAATTGGATAATGTTCATTCACATGCACAATATATTTTTGAGATTCTATTATTCTTTTTTTTTTTCTAATTTCTGTTAATTTTATAGGTCAAGAAATGAAAAGATTGAGAAAAGTCAAAGTACCAAAAGGTCAAGAAATGAAAAGCTTGAGAAAAGTCAAGTTTACAAAATGGACATACTTTAGTATTTTAATCATACCTTTCTGCTCACATATCGGATTGATACGATTCTTGATGCGTTGGAAAGTTATCTTAAAGGGCTACAAAGTTGTATCTAATAAGAATTTTCAAATTCAAAATCCTAAAGTACGTACGTGGCTGCCAAGTTGAGTCCTAAAATTTAAACGATTTTGTGTGCGGGAACATGAAGACATTAGGGTTTCTTTCCTACCCTATTTAAGCATATCATTAGCACGAAATTTAAGACTTTTTGCAGAGTAGCGCCGCACATTTGAAGAACTCTTCCAGGGTCCAATTGCAGCTCCAGCCGCCTCCTCCATTGTCTACCACCTCCATCTACATTCATTTGGTTTGCTCTTTTCACTCTCTACTTTTTATTTAATTTCAGTTTAAAGTTTATGGAATATTTTTGAGATTTTTGGCTTAGAATTTTGGCAATTTATTTGCTGTTTATTTATTTGCTGTTATTTATTTTTCTCGCTTCTTTAAACTTTCATTGAACAGTGATTACAATTGCCCTGGATTGATTTTGAGAATTTGTAATTTGAATACAAGGATGAACTCTAAAATCTTGATTTTGTGACTTTTCAATTTCCAGTTCGTATTTTGTTAATTACTTTCTAATCTAGTTTAATTCTTAGATTAGTTTTATTAATCTCTTAGTTTCATTGTATATTAGATCAATTAAAGCTTAATTAGGACTTAAATAATTTCAGTTTTATTATTTAATTTTCAAATTAATTAAGATTGGTTAGTTTAGTTGATTCTTTGATTGTTAATTTCAATTTGTTAGCCTTTTACATTTCATTTCGACACACAAAAATCTAAAAATAGGAATCTAGTCCATGACTTGTGCCCTTTTCATTTTTGTTGCACTTTTCTATTCATTGCACATACCATCCTTTTTATTTTCTCTTTGTGAATATTTTCACCATTTTAAATGAGTTTGATTTTAAGTAACTTTCTCTGAGGAGACGATCTAGGAATTTATTCCTAATTATTATGCGACACCCTCCTCACTTAGGATAGCTTTTGTGCTACTCATTTTTGGGTGAGTCAATTACCAAGAACTTCGAGGGGAAATAACTCTATTTGGGTCGTGGTCGATCACTTAACAAAAAGTGCTCACATTGTGTTAGTGAAAAATACCAACCCTATGAAGAAGTTTACTCGGCTGTTTGTATCAGAAATAGTGTGACTACATGGAGTTCCAAAAATGATTGTATTAGATAGGGATACGCATTTCACCTCTCATTTTTGGCAAGGCCTTTAGGATGCTCTAGGCACTAACTTGAAGTTTAGTAGTGCCTATCACCCTCAGACTTAAGGGCAAACTGAACGGACAATCAGACTTTGGAAGACATGTTGAGGGCATATGTTTTGCAAGAAAATGATGATTGGGAGAATCTCTTACCATTAATTGAGTTTGCTTACAATAATAGCTTCCAGACTATCATTCAGATGGCACCCTATGAAGCTTTATACGAAAGGAAATGTAGGTCTCCCTTATATTGGGATGAAGTAGGAAAAGGAAAGATTTATGGTGCAGAGATTCTTCAAGAAATGAAGGATCAAATCCAGCTAATAAGGGAAAAGTTGATGACTACCCAAGAAGGCAGAAGAGCTGTGCTAAATGTCGAAGAAGGAACCTCGAGTTTGAAGTTAACGATTGGGTCTATCTCAAAGTATCGCCTATGAAAGGAGTCTTTCGATTTGCAAAGAATGGAAAGCTAAGTCCTAGATACATAGGACCCTACGAGATACTGGAAAGAGTAGGAGCAGTCGCTTATAGACTGGATCTTCCCGCTGACTTCCAAGGAATCCATAATTTTTTCCATGTATCTTCCCTCAAGAGGAGCTTAGAGGGACACATACCACCAGTTGTTGATACAAGGGATATTCTGCTCGAACCTAACCTAACTTATGAAGAAGTTTCTATTCAGATCACATACTAGAAGGATAAGGAACTTCGGAATCGAAAAATTCCTTTGGTTAAGGTTTTGTGATGGAATCATGATATCGAGGAAGCTACATGGGAAATAGAATCCGATATGAGAAGCAAATACCCCTACTTGTTTGGTATTGTTTGACATCACGTCATGGCATTTGCATGCATTCATGCATGGCATCCATTGCTATTTCACTATGTGGTCTGCATTCTTTCTCGTCATTTTCAGTTACACCATAGCCGTTATTGGTAGGATCGCCCGACGGACCCATATGACCCCCAGTCGACTTTGGAGACTGAGAGCTGTGCAGCAACAGAGATGACTAGACCGTATGGTCGACACATTTTGGGCTCAGTAGGAGAGGTTGGAGTACCATAGGACTAACATCTGTTCGAGGAGAGCACTGCCACATGAGGAGCGTCAGCTTATGACCCCGTCCAATGGAAGGGAGAGACTAGGACCAGATGGCTTAGACGCCATATGAGATCGACTCTCTCAGTTGCGCCAGATCAGCCGAGCAACGTCAGTTAGAGTAAAAGCCACTTATTCCTGACCCCACTCCTCTTGACACATCAGATTTTTTTGACACTTTCCCGAGTCGTGTTCATTTTCGTGAGGAGGGACCTCTAGCTCGAGGATGAGGAATATAGACAGTGGAGACGCCATGAGGAGACAGTTAACACTTTCTATGATTTGAAGGAGGATGAGTACTATCAGCACACCCAGTATGAGACGTCAAAGGATGGCAATGAGAGACCCCCAATCGAGCCCTAAGCTTTAGCATGGTTGGTGAGTCACACTTGACTTTCGCTTATTGCATATCCTGCTTTGGCCCCGATTTTGAGGACGAAATCTTGTTTTAAAGGGGCAAAGATGTAAATCCCGTCTAATTAACCATTAGGATTAACCTTTAAACGCTCTAGAATTAAGATTTTGGGCTTTATATATTTTATTATTATTATTATATTATTTTGTTTCATTATTTATTTACTTACTTCAATGATTGACAGTGAGATTAGTTTAGACCTTGGCACTTAGTATCATTAAGTAAAGGGTTAGAGGAGCTTAGAACATTTATGTCCTAAGCCTTTGAAGCCTTTTAGGAATTCAAGATAGCCTTGGCCCAAGTATAAGTAGGGGTGGCAATATGTGACACGACTCGTTAACCCAATACGAACACGGTACGATAAAAGCGGGTTAGGGTTGAGTGTTAACAGATTCGGGTCAAAACGAGTTGTGTAACGCCCATTCTTATGGTGTGACTTTTTATAAAATAATTTTAGAAAGGACGACGGGAATTACCGTTCGATTTAAAACTTTTTGCTTCCATACCCAGGGTGCAAGACTCTACGTTTATAAAATAAAATGTGTTTTGACAATAAAAGAGGTTTATAGCGAAAAAACATTAATCTTACAATAAAAAGCCTCTTTTACAATTAAAACTCATGCCTAGACTTTCGTACTCTTCCCCATGGGTTGTGTCCATCCTGACCATTCAGTTCCTGTGGGGGGGGACATGCATAAAAACTAAAATGAGTCGATGACTCGTAAGCATTACTTCATACAGTTAAAATATAACAACATAGGTTTTCATTCATGCATTCATCATTCAATACATACTATACGTACATGCATACATGCATACATGCATACGTGCATTCTTTTGAAAACATCACTGGACGGGGTTTTCTTTTGAAAGGGACTTTCTTCTCGTAAAACATTTCTCCCATTAGTGGCTTCATTTCTTACAAGTTCATGTGTTTATGCATTCATCCATACTTTCTTATCACTTTCATAGGCCGGTACACATTGTTACGTCCCGTGTGTTGGGGTTAGCAGTCTTCCTTTGGACCCAGACTCCGCCCATGGCCACGGGTTGGGAATCCCTTTTCACTCAGGGGGCAACACTGGGTGCACTTCCAGTACTACTTACCTGACATTGCAATCTGCCCATTCATTGGTACCCTTATCATTCATTCATATGACTGTTACGTATCTTCATACATTAAACATTCAGTCCTTTCATTTAGTCCATTCTTTCAGTCCAGTTCTTTCAGTTCATTTCAGCTCTATCTTTCATTTAACAATTGGTTCATGGAAAACGTCATTTAAAAGCATGGGCTTAAACGTCGTCTTTCATGGCATCCGTAAGTATCACCTCATGGCATTCATAAAAGCATCGGTTCATAGCATCCATAAAGGCATCGGTTCACATGGACATTTTAACATCAGTTCATAGGGACCATTTCAAAACACTTTCTTCACGTCGTTTAAAGCATTGGTTTCAAGCTCAAGGCACAGGCCTTGGAGTTTCTTTTCTTTTCTTAGAAAATACATACAATAGATACAGCATATAGTCATCCATTCACATGCGTACAATTAATACTTTGGGTGCGTAAATAGGGGCTGTCAAGGAGGGCCGTACATACGTATACCTTTGAACACTTTGCATTTTCATTCGTAAAACGTCTTTCGTGTCTTTTCTTAAAGCATCGTAAAGGAAAAGCGTTTCGTTTTTGTTTCTTTTATATTTTAGAAAACTCTAGAAGAGTATGAACGCAATACTTACCTGGACTCCATGCTACTTGCATATCATGCAGTCTATTCATGTGCGTGTCAAATGGCAACCTACATGCATACACATAACCTTAACGTCATTCTCTATCTAATGCATAAGCAACTTAAACTATAAATAGAGCTACACTTCACTTGGAACACTCTTATTCTATCTCGTGCTCCTACATGTCCTTTACAATGCTAAGACTTTCGGGGACCACTTACGGTCACTATCTCTTCCAAACTCAACGTTCTACTTCGAGTGCTCATCCCCTAAGGTGAACCCATGATTCACCTTAGGATTAAGACACTGAGACCTTTGTCTTACTCTTCCTGTTGACCACATTCCAACACATGATTCCAACCGACTGAATCATGCATCCCAATCCTAGACAATACACCCGTAACTGCCTTTGTGCATCTTAGCTCACACTAATCCTCATTCCCATCCATACAAGTCACACGGCTCTAAGCCAACTCTGAGGCTTAAGCACTGTGAAACTATGTCTAGGACAGATTACACACGTACCTTATCCCCTTATCACCTGAGACCAACACATAACATGTTGATTACTTGCTCGTAGGAACAAGGGCCATACTCTGATACCAACCTTCTCTTAACCCGGCTAGCATGACTCCTCATGCTACCAGTCCCTTTTGACAGTTCATCCCAACACTTAACACGACAAGACTCCGTTTACAAACACACCTTATGTCATGTCATATAGCTCAGGACTACTCCCAAGCTACATCGTGACCTTGTCACATGACCTAACATCCCACTATGTCATTCTTACGCCAACTCTTACTTAACTCATCACGAGTACGGTTCCTCACGTACTCCTATCACATCGTGACATCTCGTCACGATCCCGCTGCATCATTCATATGCTAACTCCTCACCTGTCACAAGCACGACTGTCAGTAACCACGTCACTTCGTGACGTTGCCCAGTCATGCTTCCGCTGCACTACTCTGATACTTGTTCTGCTACTACACCCATACTCCTAGCCATAAGTCCATCATAGTGACACTTGACACCTCATACTACTTTGGGACAGTGTTCCAAAGTTTTCGATACTATTTACCATGCTCTACGCCCATCAACCACACAATCATCCTGATCTCTGTAACATGCCACACGGTGTGGCATTGCACCTCTTGGAGTACACTTCACGTATACTCCCTTTTCACACGCTACGACCCATCACCATTACGGCATACATGCCACATGGTGCATTGGTCCACTACATGGAGTACACTTCTCGTGTACTCCCTTCACACACTTTATGCCACATCACCACTGCGGCATACCCGCCATATGGTGCATCACTCCACTACATGAAGTGTTTAGCGTGTATAGTACACCCAGCGTGTACTCTTCCCATTCCACACAACGTCACGCCACCATTATAGCACATACTCCACAACACTACACAACACAGCCCACAACACTATACCACACTTCACTACACAGAATGCCCAACATTTCACTACACAACACATCACAACACAGAGAACTCCACAAATACCAATAGCACAGCCCACAACATAATCAACTAATCAACATCTAGCATAAATAACAAGAGATAGAGGGTTATACCATCGACGGGATAATCAGTGTGTTGCTCGCCGATCGTCACAATCGATGATGCCGGAAGGGTCGTACATGGTGGCTAACCCACGTATGGTGGCTGTTTGGGCGTTTGGATAGCTAAGTGTGGTCTTGGAAGGGCTCGTGGTGGCCTTGTGATGGTGGCAAGGAGCATAACACGACGGATCTAGCCATGCACAATGCCGGTCAGCCATGCGCAGTGGCTGTCCATCACGTCTAGTGGCTACCCACCACATAAAGTGGTGGTTTGGACCCAGGGTTTGGCTAATGGAGGTCAAGGGAGGCTGTTGGTGGAGCCGTGGAGGCTTAGTGGTGGTGGCATGGCGGTTCACGGTGGTGGAGAAGAAACTGGCCTTGTGAGAGGGAGAGATCCCGTGAGAGAGAGTGAGGGAGAGTGTGCATGCATGGGTGGCAGATCGGGGCCAACGATGGTCGGGATGTGTTGGTGGTGGCTGGAGATGGCGGTCACACGCCGTGGATGGTGGCATAAAGTGGTGGAGGGTGAGAAACCTGTGCAGTGGGGGAGTCCCGTGGGGTGGATCTAGGGGAGGCTACCCGTCGTGGGTCTGAGGAGGAAGTGGGAGACCAGGAGGAGCTCGTGTTGGTGTCCGGTGGCCAAGGAGGCCACGCACGGTGGCACTAGGGACGTGCACAGTGAACCCGTGCATGGGTAAGGTTGTGTACGTGCAGATGGAGAAGCTAGCTGCATGGAGGGGACCAAGCTCGCTAGAGGGTGATGACTGGTGGCAGGAGGAGCCACCGTGGAGGTGGTGGCGCTAGAGGACGCCGGACGGCGTGGCAAGATGAAGCCCATTCGGGCTGTGCACTGTCGAGAGAGAGGAAGAGAGAGCGTGAGAGAGGGAGACCGGTGTGGGGTAACTCGCCGGAGTGAGGTGGTGCTGGTGGAAGGCACGGTGAGGCTCACCGGCGCATGACGGCGCCGGGATGGGCAGTGGAGGAAACGGGCAAGAGAGGGTGTCGTGCAGTGCAAGCCGAAAGAGAGAGGGAAGAGAGAGAGAGAGGGGAGGGAAAAGTGAGGGAGAAGGAAGAGGGGCAGGGGTTTTATTCTAAAACCCAACATCTGGGGATCTACGCAATGATCTAACGACGTATCTCAAACATTGATTTAAAATGCGTAAACATTAACTTAATTAAAATCACTTAGAGGAACTAAGGTAGAATATTATTTAAACTAAACTTTAGTTTATAAAATAATATTCCTTCATCATTAATAAATGATGAAGTCTTATTTAATATCTTTAAAAGAATAAAACCATTTAATTAATTAAAGTTTTCAATATAATTTAAATCCCATAATATTTTAAATAACTGAAATCATTTTAATAATAATATTAAAATGATTTTCGACAATTATAATATTTTTGAAACTCTTCATGAATATTATTATTGTCATATTTAAAATCAAACTTAGTTCAATAACATTGGAAATACTCCTTATAAATATTTTTAGTACATTTAAAACACTAAGCGTGCCTTAGAACTCACCTAATATCTTTTGAAACACGTCAACAGGGTTCGGCACGCATGACGAGGCTCATAGTCGTTAGAGAGAATAGCAAAATGTTACATAATTTCCATCCTCGGATTTTGCTTACGCTAGAAAGAAGGAACTTACGTCAAGAGGAAGAAGCTTACATAAGAAGGAATGAGCGGGGTGTTATAGGTTGACCCGAGTTATGACCCGTTAAGAAAATGAAAATTACCCTTATACCCTTATGACCTAAAACTGAAAAAACCCTAACTCTAATTTAACCAGCCCCCACCCCCTCCCTGGTTTCACACTTACAATGTTTCTTCAAAAACTCTGAGTCATGACCATGCCGCCCCCCCTCCACTCCTCTTCATGATGACATCGCGTCGTCGCCACCCTCCAATTCTCTTCAGTCTTCACGGTGACACCACCCCCCCAATCCAATTTCACAGTGACACCGAGTCACCCACGCAAACTTAAAGTCACGGATCCATATTGCTCTCGACCAACGCCCCGCCGCCAACGCTGCGTCGCCCACTGTAAGAAGATTAGCTCGATCCAAAACAGAAACTCTACCTTTACAATTTTGTTCAATTTTCGTGTTATAATTGTTGGGGGCTTTGGGCACCAGAGGGGAGACTATTTTGCTTGTTGTAATTGTTGGTTGTATGGCCTACATAAGAGCGTAATAAATGCTTGTTAAAATTTTGGTGACCAAATAGAGGCAAAAGACCTTTGAACAATGAGATCCGTAGTGCATAATATATGTTTGATAGAATGTCCAGGAACACAAACATAAAATTATGCATACACTGATACACATCGAACGCCATAACGATAGAAAGCCACACAAAATTAGGCAAGAGTTGGACATAAAATTGATTGAGGGATGATATGGAGTAATGTCGCCAAGCACAGAAGAAGGAGGTTGGAGTAAAATTAATGGTGTTTTACGTATCTCTCTGCCCCCTTCTCTCTCTCTCTCTCTCTTTGACATTCACTCATGCAAGAATATGAGCATATCAAGCACAAAATGTGGAACTAAACACTATAATAATGTTTTTTTTTATCGGTAAACAAAGTTTTATTGAGCAAAAGAATAGGCAATAGCCCAAATATACGAGATATATACAATAGAAACGCCTAGGCATGCTAGTTTAGTGATACAAGGAAATCATGGAAGGCATTGCCATGAAAATCAATTACAATTGACTAATGGAGTAAAGTATTGAAAAAAAAAACTGGGACACAATCTTAAATTTGGTACAAAGTGGGAGAAGTAAAAAGTTGTATTGGAAAGGGATTCTCAAGCAAGCATGCACGAGTGGAACTCGCATGCACATGCCTTTACTTTTAACAAAGAATTGATTAAATCAACCAAAGAATTGATTAAATCAATTCTTTGTTACAAGTAAATTTGCTGTTTATCCACAACACATCCATCCATTGAAACAATTAATTTAACAAGGTATATCATATGTTGCAATAGCTGAAAACTTGAGAATGTGATAATAGAGTGAATTAGTTGTTCCATACCTGATTAATTGCTTGGTTTTGCTATCCTGGTGTTGGCCATTAGAAATATTAGTTTACTTGCATTAATTGAAGTTTTTCTTTCATTTCACAAATATTATACTACTTACATTTGTTCTTGTTGTTTGTTGTCAGATGAGTTCAACAGCAAGTGAAAATGACGATTTGATTGATTTGGACCCGTTTGACTCATAAAGTTTTCAAAATGAGGAATTTAAAGCAAAACGAAGGTAACGGTCAAACATTTGGACTTTTTTTGAAATGGATCCTGATTCTGAGATCAATGATGGCAAGCCACAAGCCAAGTGCAAGATGTGTGGAATTACTTACATGCCAGCGAGCAAATATGGAACAGGAAATATGAAGCGTCGCATTGACACATGCTTTAGGAGAAGTTCACGAGATATTAGTCAGATGATGTTATCACAAAATAGTGGAAATATTTCGGTAAGCACTCCTAAATTTGATACTGAACAATATAGAAAAAATTTGGTAGCTACCATTGTGAAGCATGAACTGCCTTTTCGATTTGTTGAATATTCGAGGGTGAGATCTTTATTACAATATTTGCATCCAGATGTTCCAATTATTTCTAGGAATACTGTCAAGGTTGATTTGGTTAAGATGTATCGTCGAGAAAAAAAAAAGGATTAAATGCATGTTAAATGATTCTCCTGATAAAATTAGTCTAACATCTGACTTGTGGACTTCTATAACCACAGATGGTTATATGTGCATTACAACACATTTTCTAAATAAGAATTGGGTTCTGCAGAAAAGGGTTTTGAACTTTTCTTTTATGCCATCACAACATAATGGCATATCTTTGTCTAAAAAAAAAATTATAATTTGCTATATGAGTGGGAAATTCAACACAAGATTTTTGCATTGACTTTAGACAATGCTTCTTCTAATGATGTTTCAGTAGAGTTGTTAAGAACTCAATTGAACATTAAGAAAGCTCTTATTTGTGATGGTGAGTTCTTCCATCTTCGTTGTTGTGCTTATATTCTGAATTTGGTAGTACAAGATGAGCTAAAAGAGATTGATGTTGCTATCCAAAAAGTTCGTGAAAGTATCAAGTATGTCAAAGGATCACAAATAAGGAAAGTAAAATTTATAGATTCAACAAATCAAATGTCTTTGGATAGCAAGAAAGAGTTGTGACAAGATGTCCCCACTAGATGGAATTCTACTTTTCTTATGCTTGAGAGTGCTCTTTTCTATCATCGTGCCTTTGTTCATTTGGAGTTGACTGATTCCAATTTTAAGCATTGTCCATCAATATTTGAGTGGAATAAAATACAGAAGATTAACGATTTATTGAGAGTTTTTTATGGAGCCACTTGTAATTTTTTGGGATCAAATACTCTACAGCTAATCTCTACTTTTCATTAGTGTTTTCGATTTATTTTACATTAAAGCAGCACTATGAGGGTGAAGATGACTACATAAAGAGAATGTGTTGTACAATGCTTACTAAGTTTGAGAAATATTGGATCCTTGATAGAAGCTTCATTTTGTTGATTTTTCTTTTACAAAACTTTATGAAGAATGTTCCATAGAATATATGAATGTTCGGAGCAAAATTTCATCTCTTTTCATGAAATATGGTTCTTCTAGTGCTCCCACAATGACATGTTCTACCACGACTTCTAATAGCACTGTTAGTAGAGAGGAAAGTCAGTCTTCATATGATAATTATTTATTTCAGATAATATCAAATAATATTTTTTGTTTAATGATTTATATTATATTGTCGTTTCATATCACATATTGGCTTGAAATATTTTTATTTATTTTTTGTATACAGAAATTTGATGCATTTGGACCTAATGAAATTTTTGCCCATATGAGAAAAAGTCAATTGGACCTTTACTTGGATGAATCTAGGGCAGATAGAAATGCAAAGATTGACATTCTTTCCTTTTGAAAAGGAAATGAATTTCGTTATCCTGATCTTGCTCGTATGGCTCGCGACATTTTGAGTGTTTTAGTTTCTACAGTTGCATCTGAATCTACTTTTAGTGTTGGTAAGCGTATCATTGATCAGTTTAGGAGTGCACTAAAAGTAGATATTGTTGAAGCATTACTCTGCACTAGAGATTGGTTATATGGCGAGGAGCAAGGTAATATTATTTTTATTTTATTGAATAAATTACTGTAATTTTTCAATAATATAAAACATTACTGATGTCTTTCTTTTAATAGAAGCACAAGAAGAAGTTAAATTGAACGAGTTAACCGAAGATGTAATGGAGTTGGAGAACAATAAAGGCAAGGACTTGGAGGATGCTTCACCTCATTCTTCAAGCTCTAAATTTGTTTAGATTTATGTTTTTATTATATTTGGGATTGTAACATTAATATATTTACTGTGAGTGTTTTGTTTATTATATTTGGGATGTAATTTTAATATAATATTACAATGTGTGTGGATCATATTTATTTGGATTGTAATTTTAGACTTATAATTAATTTCTTTTATAGATATTATTTATATTTAAATATTTATAATCAGTTCAAACGGGTCGTGTCGTGTATGTTCAACCCATTAACATAAACGGGTTGGAACAGGTCGGGTTGTGTCTTGTCAATTTATTTTTTATTCATTAAGGTGTCGTAACGGGTCGTGTCGTGTCAACCCGTTATCTTACCGTGTCGTGTTTGTATTTGACATTTTGACACGAAATCCTTAACGGGTCGTGTTCCTATTGACCCATTAAGTGTAATGTACATACTCTGACACTACACGAACACGACTCGTTAATACAATTTGACACCCCTAAGTATAAGGAAGGCTTAAGGCCTTTAAACCAAACTTTGAGCCAAACTTGGTGTAGAATTGACACATGGCCCATATTGGTCAAGAAAAACCCTTTCAAGCCCCACCTTTGTGGACTTGAGACCTCTTTTTAATCCTCAAAATCTGGAAAACAAGGCTCCCTTTCACTTAAGCCCAAAAGCCCATGAGCTCTTGGCTCATACTCATGGTCATTTAAAGCCCACCAAGGCCCAAAAGCCTTGTCTTCC
The DNA here is from genome assembly GCF_004785595.1 of Juglans microcarpa x Juglans regia. Lineage (NCBI taxonomy): Eukaryota > Viridiplantae > Streptophyta > Magnoliopsida > Fagales > Juglandaceae > Juglans > Juglans microcarpa x Juglans regia. The sequence continues at coordinate 23,289,692 of NC_054594.1, read as the reverse complement.
ATTTTTACACTTCCAATTAAAAGCCCAATGCACCATACCATAGGTTTCCTTAAGCCCATATCATACCCTAAGTACCCAAATAAAGTTTTAAAATTTGGTTAAGACTATTAATCAACTTACCAAATATTAGTGATCTTTAAACCATGTTTTGAAGCTTAATTTATTTCTTAGTCTTTTTTTAACCTTTTGATATGAAAGTCTCTTATTTTATTACTCAATTACATCACTCTTAGGTCATACTAAACCCTTGATAAACCTCCACACGTCATTAGAGGAAATGACATATCAAACCCTAAAACTACACCAATTGGCACATATATATGCCTTTTAAGTGCATGAACTGTTTTGCCCTTAAGTCCAATATTTTTGTGTCTTTTTTTCAGGGGTAATATGGTCCTTAGACGCCTCTTATAACCCTTTTAAACCCAAAATAAGCTTTGGAAGAAATTGGTTTCAAGACCAACGTCCCCTTGAACCAAGGACAACGTCCCCTCCCCTTTGGATGCCTATAAAAGGCCCCTTCCCCCCTCATTTCCTCCACACCTCATCTCCAACTCCCCCTTGAGCATAGAGAGCAATCTTCCCCCTTAGTTTTGAGATAAACCAAAAGTGAGTGAGTTCGAGTGTTCTCGGAAGTTCTTGAGCTAGGACCTTGAATGGGTTACAAAACTTATAATTTTTCTTGCCCTTGATCTTATTTTACATGTCAAGTTGAGGTTTTAAGTGTTGGGGTAATTTTTGGTTGAGTTTAGAAAATGTTACCATGGTTAATGCAAAACCGGGTTCATTATGGTTAATTTAAGTGGTTAAATTGTTCTCAGGGGAAATTTAGCTATGGCATGTCTTAAGTATGTTTTGATATGATTTATTAATGTCCTAAAATGATTATGGAAGGTTTTATTTTTTATTAAAAGCATGTCATGATAAGTTTTAATTCTATCTTGTTTTGATCATCAAAGCATGAATAGGTTTTTAGTAAGTTTGTGATTAAGGCATGAAGCTTGATTGTCCCACCATGGCTTGATGATTAAGCATATAGGAACCTTCTGATTGGGATAAGAACAAAATTTACATGATTTGGATATATTTTGAAAGCTTATCTTGATGATTTGCACTAAGAATATCAAACTTGATTAATGGAGGATTATTGAAGATTAAGGTTCTTAGCCATGATTAACTGTTGGAATGAACTTGATTATCCAAGAATTAGCCTTTACCATATCATTACAGACTTTAGTGATTGTTTATGATTAAACAAAGTTGCTTAAGCATGCATTCATAGGGATCAATAGTTGAAAACACTTGAAGACATCAATTAGAGTGCATGCCACAGGTTGGAGTAATTGGGCAAGTTCCACTTTGAATTTTACAATTCTAAGACTTTAGATGACTTTAGAATATCAAAAATATGAGATCCATGAAGTTTGGTAGAATTTGAAATTTGTTTGCAACAAGTGAAAAATTTAGGACCTTAATGGTAATTTTGGAAAGTTTAGGGGTATTTTTGTAAATAACAATTTTTGAAGCCCTTGTTTATGAATGTTATCCATAGTAGTATGAATCCTAACTTAGTACGAATTTGATTTCAGCCGCTACGACCTTTTTCGAAAACTCGGGAAAGTTGTACTTTGCCTATAACTTACACCTTGATAGATTATTTATGATTTATTGATAAATGCCTCATTCAATGTTTCAATTATCATTTTGAGCATAAAATAATATGTTATATGATACATTGAGTGTATACTTACATGACATGTGATATTTGTACCATTTTAGCATATTGCATTTATAAATGTCATTTTCAAATGAAAAGCTTGCTACATATGCACATGTCATGAAACACATTTTTTAACATAGCATGAAAATATTTTTGTCACGACCCAAAGGTTAGGATGAAGAATTATCCTAGTGGAACTTCTCTATCCAATCTGGAGTGTTTAAGAATAGAGTGATAACCCCTTGGTTGACAAAAAACAGTCAATAGGTTTCGAATGGGTTCTTTTTAAAGAACGCCGGAGCGAAGTCAAATGTTGTGACACCTAATGCCGGTGAGTGTATATGTTATAATGTTATGATGATGTTATGTTATATTACCAATGTATTGAGAACAAGTCTGCAGATAACGTAGTTTAACATGAGTTGTAGTATGATTACCGGCAAGTATTCACAGTGCAAATGGGGAACTGTGATGATACCACATGTTATGATGTTTTGATTAATTATGAATTGCTAATAATGATGAAATATTATGATGAAAATTATGTATTTTGACAACTGAAGTAAAAATTCTCTGAAAGAAATTATGACTCTCCGTTTTTGAAGATGTTAAGGAATCTGGATGGGTAACACGCACATTTTTCTAAATTTCTTGCATTTCATATTTATCATTCTTCATGCATAATTTATCTTTGTGCAAATTGATTGTTAATTTACTAAAATTTCATGTAAATCGCACCCCTTTTGGGCCCACTATCATTCCACTTTTAACGATAGAAGCTATGTCAGGATTCGAGGAGGACGAATTAAACGGAGCACTGGATCCGACTAATTGATGAGGTGCTTGACCTCGAGAGGAGACTGAACTTGATCCTCACATTTATAGCCTTAGTCCTTCATGCTCTAGAGCGCATGAAGTGTTTGATTTAACTTTGGAGACTTTAATGCTTAGTTGTACTAAGTTTATGCTACAATTTTGCTTTGACTTATGATGATCAATAATGCATTGGGATGTTTTTAGTTATTTTGGCATAAGTTATATTTTCACCCTTATTTCTACTGCAATTATTGCATATTGCTATAGGATGCATTGCATATTAATTGTCATGTACGGGGGTATGTAACTTTTTTTTTTTTTTTAAGAAGAGGACGGTACCCCAATTTTATTGATAGCCCTCACTTATGGCGGAGGAAAATCGTGATTACAACCAAATGCATGGCGGTTACAAATATTCAACAAAACCAAACCCATGCATCAAAAAAGATTAAACAACCCAACCACAAAAACAAAACAATAAAAATATGCATAATAAAACACATGAACTACAATAAAGAAGCGAATGAAAAGCACCTGCAATAAGAGGAAAACCAACAAGAAATATCAATTCAAGAGAAATAAATAGAACTTACCAAAGGAAACTTACTTGAACCGCAGGTGGGGGAGACCAATTCCATCCATACGAAGAAGACCTTGAATGTGACCTGTTAAATTCTCGCTATTAATGGTCTAGTCCAGATTCACACCCTTAGCACCCTGCTTAGCTTAAAAATTCACCGCAGCATTACCCTCACGAAAAACATGTGACAAACGATACTCCATGCAGCCCAAAAGACCCTGCAACTCTTCCCATAAATCCTCTAAATACCAAATATTACAAGCTCCTTTGGTAATCCAATTAACAAGTAATTGAGAGTCTGTTTCAATCTCAATCCTACCAAAACCTAGGGAACAACACCTTCGAACGCCCTCCACTAAACATCTCAATTCAGCATAATTATTAGACCCCTCACCCAAGAAAACAGAGTAAGCAGCATGCAGTCTACCACAATTATCACGGATCACCCCCCAGCACCTGCCGGCCCAGGATTCCCTAAACTACTACCATCCGAATTCAGCTTCATCCAACCTTGGGGAGGCCGGAGCCACCTAACCACACGAGCTTGCTTGGGCTTAGGGACTAAAACCGAAATGTCCAATCGCTGTAAAATAGCCACATCATGGGGAGAAATTTTAGACACTTTCATGATTAAAGAGATAATCCTCCGAATCCAAAGCTTAATAACATGCCAAATTGACTGAACAAACTCTAGCTTCTCCTCAAACCGTGCTTTACAATGCCTATCTCAAAGCTTCCAAGAGACAATAGAAGGAAGAAGACCAAAAATAATCCGTAACTGAGAAGAGTTACCAGCACGACGGAACCAGAAATTAGCTTGCTCCTTCCACGTCTGAAAAACACCCATATGAACACCTAAATGGGTCGCAGCCAGACGCCAAATTTGTCTAGCAAAATCGCCAGTACACATCACATGATTTAAATCCTCCATCTGACCCTTAACACAACAGTTACATTTAGAAACCATGGGAATGCCAATATGCCTGATCTTATTATTCACACTCAAACAATTATGGGAAGCCTTCCACATCATGATAGAGATTTTTTTAGGAAGATTATTGTGCCAAATCCAATGGGCCCAAGGAAAGGGAGACGCTCGAATACGAATATAATCCCAGGCACTTTTAGTCGCAAATTTACCATTATTATCCTTCAACCAAACAAGAACATCATGCCCTTCCTTCCTCCCTGCTAAAAATTGATATAACTCAAGACCTTTACTTTCCCCATTAATCTCTCCAAGAGGGGAATATCCCAACCGTCATCCACCCAACACTCTTTAATTTTCAACAAAGGATTCTCAATCACCTGATGATGAGCACTGAGAGGACCACCATCCTCCCAATTATCATACCAGAAAGAGATATTACCCTCCCTAACCATCCACTTTGAATTATTTAGAACCTCTGGAATACTACGAATAATAGATTTCCAAAACCAAGTACCCTTATTAGGATTCAATAAAGATAAATGATTACCCTGCACATACTTACCTCTAAAGAAATCAGTCCATAAAGACTGAACCTGAATGAGACGCCTGGCAAATTTCATGTGTAAGGCCTTTTGAATATCTCCAAAATCACGAATACCCAAGCCTCCTTCCTCCGTAGGAGTACAAATAGAATGCCAAGCCACCCACTGATGTTTACCTTTGCCATCTGAAGCACCCCAAAAAAAGGAACTAAGAATCCGATTCAAAGCTAGAAGCACCCCTTTAGGAACTTGTAAAACAGCAAGAAGATGAGTGGCCATGCTAGACAAAACATGGTGCAAAAGAATAACCCGCCCACCAGCAGAAAGCAATTTCATTTTCCAACCTGCAATTTTCTTACTCACTTTCCCAAGCAACTCACCAAAATCACAAACCTTAAGCCTACTAACCACAATAGGAACACCCAAATACTTAAAAGGAAAGACACCTTCCGAAAACCAGTAATACGGAGAATAGAAGCTTTTCTAGAGAGATGAATCTTCTTAGAGTAGAAAATAGCACTTTTGTCTTTATTAAGAACTTGACCTGTCCAGAGCTCATAAACATGTAAGACCTCCATCAAACTTTTCATGGACTTATTACCACCATTAGCAAATATGACAATATCATCGGCATACATAAGGTGGGAAATAAAAGGCGTACCTCTAGCCTGAGTAAATTGACCAATTTTACCATGCTGAAAAATGACCTTCAAAAGACAAGACAAAACCTCTTGCATAATAATAAATAAATAAGGCGAAAGAGAGTCACCTTGCCTCAAACCCCATTCCCCTTTAAAGAAGCCTAAAGGAGTACCATTCATCATAATAGAGTCCAAGGGGTGGAGATACACAAATTAATGAGGTCGCAAAACTGAGAAGAAAAACCAAAAGAGTCCAAAACATGTAAAAGAAAACTCCAATTCACACTATCATAAGCCTTAGACATGTCAAGTTTAATTATAACATTACCCCCATGAGATTTATTATTAATAGAACGAACCATCTCCTGAGTGAGACTAATGTTATCAAAAATACTATGCCCAGGAATAAAAGCTCCTTGCTCTTGAGAGATCAGCTTAGAAGGAAGATTCGTCAGACAACCCATAATGATCTTAGAACAAATCTTATAAAACACAGAGCACAGACTAATAGGCCTAAATTTATCAAAACCATTAGGCTTATCAACCTTGGGGATTAGCACAATAAAAGAAGCAGTATAAAATCTGGGAAGCATTTTATTTTGAAAAAAATCAGAAATGGCTTCCAATAAATCATTTTTAACAATATCCCAACAAACCCTAAAGAACCCAGAACCAAAACCATCAAGACCCAGGCTACTATCAATAGGAATACTAAAAAGAGCAGCCTTAATGTCCTCAATGGATGGGATACTACAAAGCATCAAATTCTCATTATCAGAAATCACAGGAAACATGAAATCACCTAAATTGGGTAACTCACCACTACTATACTCACCCAAAATTTTTTTGAAATAATCAACAACCGCTTGGTGGATATCAAGCGGAGTTTGTAAAAGAGTACCATCTGCGAGACACACATCAGTAACTCTTTTACGAAATTTGGCTTTCAAGTAAGCATGAAAAAATTTAGAATTTTGATCCCCATCTTTAAGCCAACTTTTCTTGGCCATATGAGAGAGACGAATATCTTCTCGACCCTTCCAAGTTAAAAGATCCAGATTAGTAGCCAAAAGATTATTATCATCCTCCACTGAAAAAGAGTTTTGAAGGCAAGTTTCCAGGGTATCAATACGAGTCTCAAGATCACTAATAATAACATTAGTTCTCCCAAATACACGTTGATTCCAATCTCTTAATGCAAACTTCATCCTTTTCAGCTTAAAAGATAATTTACAAAACCCGAAACCAGGTCCCTCTTGATTCCACACCCCCTCAACAAAACCAAGAAAATTAACATGATCAGTCCACATATATTGAAAGCGAAAAGGACTAGGCCCATACCTGAAGGGATCGTCACCCATTTGGAGAACTAAAGGAGAATGATCCGAAGAAGTACAGGACAAGACCTGATAAAACATGTTAGGATAACAATTAAGAAAATTAGTATCAATAAAACAACGATCTAACCTTGCCCAGCTACGGGCCAAACCTCTCTGACCATTACACCAAGTCATCCTCGAGCCCATGGAACTCATGTCAAGCAGACCACGATTTTGAATGCACAAATTAAAGTCTTCCATCGCTGCAAAAGGACGAGGTTGGCCCCCTTTACGATCAGAATCCTCTTTAATATTATTGAAATCAGCACAAACAAGCCATGGATAGTTACTGTTACTAGAAGCAACCAAGTCCTCCCAAAGAAACTTCCTCTCTAACGAATTGCACTTAGCATACACAATAATAAGGATGCATGTAAACCCATTCTCCTCAACTTTCACTGAAACAAATTGATTAGACCCTGCTAGCCATTGTATAGAGACCGAGGCATTCCACAAAAGCCAGATTTTCCAGTTTGCGCCTCATTAGTGACAAAAAAATCACAACTAAAGGTCTCCAGATAATTAGGAATTTTATCTTCCATCAGAAAAGGCTCAGCCAAGGCAACAATATTAGGCCTATAATTTTTAATAATTTTCTTCAAACGAGACCTGGAAGAACCAACTCCCTGGACATTCCAAAAAATAATTGGACTAATCATAAATTAAGTTTGGTGGGGCGAGTGATAGCCCGAGTAAAGTTCCTTTTTTGAAACTTACATACCGTTTTCCATGGTTTTTCAGAATCAGAGCAATAATCTTTTCGCATGTCATCTTTCAGCCTATCTCTATCAGATTCGCCTTCTGATTTTGCCTCATCAACTTTTTCTTTCTTGACCATAGCAGCACAGACATTGGGAATAAATTGTTCCACTGGAGCACCCTCATTGACCACAGTCATCCGATCACCATTCATGCTAAGCCCATCCACATTTAACTCCATGACTTCCACTAGCTGATTATTCATGGCTGAGCCCACCTCCCCAACTTTATTCTCCAAGTCCAATTCCAATGTCAGCGGTTGACCATCCTTTAAATCAACTTGTTCATCACTAGAAGGTCGTGGGCCCATAGGACCAGCAGAAGAACTTGGTTGCTCTTCATCAACGAGAGGAACATGTTGCATGTTTTCTGGGCTTCCATCTCGCAGCCCATCGCAATCCCATAGCCCATCTCACCCATCGCAATCGTCTTCTACCTCCAGCACTTTCTTCCTTGCATTACATGCCGTAATGGAGTCATGCATCTCAGTAATTACAAGAGGCAATCCGACCGTATCCACCGAGTCTTCCAGCTTTTGAGTATTTGCTTCCACAACCTCTATTGGATTCTAATCCTTTCTCACCCACTTTTGTCTACCCTTTAATGACTTCTTCTTCTCACCCATCATGCGGCATGTCCTCACATTGTGTCCTTGGCTTTTACAATAAGAACAGTAAGCAGGCAAGGTTTCAAAAGCCACCTCCTACCTCCTACTCCGTGGAACCCGAGGTTTACCGATCCAAAAGTATGAAATTGGCTCCTTTGAAGAATCAACTTGAAGACAAACCTGAGCCCCATCTGTTCTCGTCGCACAAACCATAGAGTTATCACATCGGACAAAGCTTCCTATTGGTGCTGTGATCATTTTTAAAACCGAAGGTTGATAAAAATTAGGAGGGAGTCCAGGTAAAAACACCCAAACCGAGACACACTGCGGTTCAAAACTTTCATCAAAATTCGGTGTCCATGCGAAAGGACGGTAGAAAACTCCATTAATCTCACATGATTCTCTGGACAAGGCCTTACAGAAATCTACCTCGTTGATCATCCGAACAAAAACATGGCGCGGCCGTTGCATAGCAGAAATCACTAGCATGCTAGACAATCCCCAGCGGCTGCGAATAAAGGTATGCAGGCGTCAAGAGAAGGTCTCTAGCGGAGGAATTTAAGGACAATAGAATACTGAAAAGGTTGAGCCGTTTTCTCAATCTCCTCTACTGAAAATGTGAAAATCATTTCACCATCAATGGTTTTTGGGTGACAGAAAGGGACCTCCATCTCCCGTAGTGGCTGAGGAACCGCGAAGACGAGATCAGCAAAAGACCTTGGCGGGGCTGCCAATGGCGGCAAGCCATCAATGGCCACCATGCAGCCGTAGGATTGACGTAACCGAAGCAAAAACACAAACGTAAAAAACCCTAGTAGAGCATTTTACGTAGAAGGAAAGTTTTTATTCAATATGCCACCCAAAAAAAAAAAGTCACCTCCATGCGGGGGTATGTAACCTTGTGTTGCATGTCCCAACACTTTAAGTCTCTATTCCATCCAAAGCGAAGGTGGGGGGCGTCACAAAGCTTGTGAAACTTAAAATGGCCCAAATCCTGTGAATTGAAATTTGCCATTGGTAATATTAACATGGAATGGAAAGGCCAACCAAAGAATACATAGGTTTCCACTATGTTCAACTATTTGTGGCAAATAGTGTTTCTATTAATTCAATATGTGAAGCGCTTCCATATTTGAATTGATAAGTTCCCCAACATTGCTTCTTAGTAATATGTGACATCTACATGTAAAAGCTATGAAGATTTTGTCTCAAGTTGAACATTTGGCTGCAGATGAACTTTCTGATACTTTGGCATAAACAAATGCACATGTAAATATTCTTATACATATCAAGGAAATCATAGTTATGCTGTTAAATCCAACTATTCCACATCCTATAATTGCATTCCAGGTATGGTACTACTTTTATGGTATAAAGCATCTAGAGGCTTTGACTGGCATGTTAAACAGCTGCTGAACACACACACACACACACATACACACACACTCTCTCTCTCTCATACAAACACAAGCACACGCACACTCATTCATTGCCTCTTGGTTAATTTATAAATAGAATTTCATATATATGTGTTCTTAGAAACTTCTACCAACAGCGGCACACTTATCTGGTAAGAAGGTGAAAAATGAAAAGTACATTTGCATAATAGTTCATTCTAGACAAAGTTCAATGCTTGTAACTAATAATTTAGTTTTATTTTTCCTTTTCTTTTGACTTGAACCTTTTATGAATTATGAGTTGAAATAAGAAATACACTTTGGCAGTTGATGGTTAACATAAAAAAGTGTATAACCTGTTACTTGAAAATGTTAAATCAAATGAAAGAATCTCATAATATCCCCCTTTTGCCCAGATGAAGTATGATGGGCCTTATATGGTTGTGGTGTGGAAGAACATTAGGAGGGGATGGGGGATTTCTATTGTGTTTTATTAGATTTGAGCTGGGTGCCGGGTCTCAAATCAAGATTTTGGTATGATGTGTGGTGCAGGGACATGCCCTTGAAGATTATATGCCATAGTTGTTTTGTTCATCCCATTGTAAGGAGGTATCAGTTGCAGACCATTTGCAAAATTTGGATAATATGCTCCAGTGGAATAACCTAGAAGAACAAACATGTTTCATGGAGTCCTTGCACATTTCTACTTTATCAAATCTGTTTAGCAAGAGCCTTTGCTTTGCATTCCAACAACTGTTTTACTATCTGATTTATAATCATTTTTTGTTTATGCATTTAATACTAATGTTCTATTTAGAACATGTATTATAGGGCAGTTGTGCTAATATGGGCATTCAGATGCTAGAACTTGAGAGTGACTGTCCATTGATTATAAAGGAGTTAAAAAATGTAGCAGATTCTTTATCAATTCTAGGGAATCAAATTCAGTATGTAAAATAGGCTAGGAAATGATGCTGCTTATAAACTAGCTTGTTATGCTTTGAATGTTGAAACTTTAGAGATGTCATGGATTGTATTCCAGACTTTATTTCTCAAACTATATGGCTTGACAAATGTTTGTAATGCTTTCTTGATTAATGATATTGATTTCCATAAAAAAAGAGAAAAGAAGAAAGAAAAAGAAAACAATGCCAATTATATATGATCGGGCAAAAATATTTTGTGTCCACACCCACACATACGCACACAAACTATACACACAGTTACATACAAACATACATACATATATATATATACACACACATATACAGCAACGTCCAAGGGATGTTTGCTTAGTTGAGGTTTGCCTACTTGAGAGAAAATAACCTAATAATATAAGTTGACTGTGTATTTCAACTAAACATCTCAAAATAAGAGAATATATGCATCAACCATAGTAATATACATCCTAAAGAAGTTTGATACAAGTTTACAAAACAAAGCAATATACATACATGCTCAATATTAACTATAGTTTGATAGAAGTTTTCAAAATGAAGTCCTATAAAAATATAATATGTACATGCCAAAATAAAATAAGCTAACCATAGATGTGAACTATACATCTCAAAATAAAGTAATATACACACAATTATAGTGCTCCAAGGTTGCAGCAGCATACTTGTTGTATTGCTCAAATTCCTTTTTGTACGCTTCCATTGCCTCCGTAGTTTTGTCATTCCAAGTTTTTCTATCTACTTCATTCAATTCATGTAACCACGCAGCAAGCGATTATTGAAGAAAAATAAGTTCCTCTGTCATTTATCACATAACACAGTACATCTAAGAAACAAATAAATAGCTTCCATTTCACAGAAACAAGAGCATTGAGAGTAAAGTTATTAGTCCCAGGTCGCTCTTCCAATAGATTCTTACTTGCATCTTTGCTGCATCAACCAACTTAAAAAAATAAATATTTTTTCTTGATTGCCACACAGAATTTAGCGGGCATTAATGATTGTAAACACTTTCCCTGAATAGAAGGAAAGAGGATGCAGGCCTTTTAGGCTTGTTATGGTCAGACTTCTTGTCTTCCTTTAGTTTGTTGCTTCTTCTTCTGCCGATTTTCTTTCGTTTTTTGCACATTGGAGAACTATATTAGCAGCAGTAAATGTCTTCACAAGACAATATATATATATATTACGATTGTTTGTTAACGTACCTTGATTATATTCTCATTTTTCTCCTTCTTCAAAAGTTAAAAGGCCTCATGCTTATGAAGTTTCATCTACTCTTCCTCTTCTTTTCTGAGATTGACAGCTTCTTTATCTTTCTTCTGCTTGTAAGCTTCCATTTCTTAAAAATACTTTTCCTTAGTCTTCTTTGCCATCTACAAGTTTCAAACATTGAGAATAGTTAGACTCGAGCTAAACAGGAATTCAAGTAAATAATTCATAATTGGAGCCATGGGCGGTGGAGAGCTCAGTGCTATTCCATTTATTCTTCTTCCTCTAGAACTTTATCATCTTTAAATACGTCGATGAATGTAACTGTTAAAATGCTAAACGACGCTCCAAGAATGCTCCAAGAATGGCTTTCTTCTTGAAAGTTTTTTCTTGCTATGTTTGATGCAAGTTCTCTATGGCTTCTACTGCTGACAACGGAGGTCGACGTCTCTTCGTGGATCTCGTATCGGTGGTTCCTCAACCTCTTCCAGAAATGTCTGTGGCGCACCGTGTGCCGAAATCCAAGGATGGCGAAATCTTTTTCCAGTTTTCTAAGGAGGAAATCCAACGATCTGCCGAGCCTTTTCGGTACTCGATTGTTTTGAAATTTCTGCGGGACCGACCATCCTTGGATGCCATTAGGGCCTTCATTCACAAGCGATGGAATCTTGATGGCATTCCAGTCGTTTCTAATATGAGGCATCCTCGGAATGTATTTATCATAATGGTTTCGGAAGAGGACTGCATGAAGGCTCTGTCTCGTGAAGTTAATGATATAGACGGGATTCCTTACCATCCATTTCACTGGACTCCAGATTTTAAAGAAGAAGAAGAACCATCTATTGTACCGGTGTGGATTGTACTTCCAGGTTTGCCTCCTAACTATTGTCATGAGTCTTTTCTTAAAATTCTTACAACCCCTATAGGTAGATTTATTAGAAGTGATAATTCTACTCGTTGTGCTACTCGAACCGATGGTGCTCGTATTTGTGTGGAAATGGATGGTACAAAGCAACCTTTACCTTATTTTTGGATTGGGATGCCTGGTCTGGGAGCTAGCCGAAAGCAAGAAATTATTTATGAAACTCTGTCGGCGTTCTGTTCTGAGTGTAAAATACAGGGGCATAATTCAAAGACATGCCGTGCTGGGAAAAAGATTGTAGGAGGTAATGTGTGGGTTCGGCAACAAGAACCGATTGTGGAAGAGCTGAAGGAAAAGATTAATACCCCAGTTGTTGAGGATAAAGAAGTTGAAACAAACCAAGATACTGAGGAAAATCGGGTGTTAGGTGATCCCATTCTTTTGGTTGAGGAGTTGGAACCGGAAAAGGATCAAGAGGAAAATCTTGAGAATGCAGATCCTGCGGAAGAAATGAACCCAGTAAGTTTTGAAGGAAAAATGGATTGCTCGACCCAGTTAATGGAAACAGAGTTGGAAACGGACATGAGGGAGGGGGAAGTAGTTCCTAGTTCTGCAGAAAGGGAGGTTAATAATGTTCATGAGGAAGAGGTACGCTTGGAAGATGGTTCGATGTCTGATCCGGAACCTGAGAAAAATGCGGAAGTATTTTTGCAGGAGAAGGAATATCATTCGGACGCAGAAGATGAAGTTGTAAAGAGAAAATAACAGAAGCGACAGTTTGAGAAAATCAGGAGTTCCAGGCGGGTGATCACTAGAACACAAAAGTTTACTCAATGACAGGATCAATATTAGTCTGGAATATAAGAGGTTTAGGTACTTCCAAGAGACGTTTACAAAAACTGTTGATTAAACACAAGCCAAAGATGGCAGTGTTGCTGGAACCGTTTCAGAGTGTGGATAAAATCCAGGTTTTCATGCGGATGTTACAGTTTGATAAGGTGATAACGAATGAGAATGATGGTGGGAAAATCTGGGTGTTTTGGAAAAGTGAAGTGGACGTGCAGGTTGTCCGCATGAGTTCGCAGTATGTGTCTTTACGTATTAGCGAAGGAGATTTTCATTTCTTGGGCAATTTTATTTATGCTAAGTGTAATAGGTATGAGAGACAGATGCTTTGGGAGGAGCTGAGTTCGGATAGAATGGGTGTTGAGCCTTGCTTGTTTGATGGGGATTTCAACATAATTCGGTCGGATGTGGAAAGGTGTGGTGGGCGTCCACGGACTAGAGTTGCAATGGATGAGTTTAATAGATGGATTCATCAGGGCGGGCTGATGGAAATGAACTCACAAGGAGGAAAGTTTACATGGTGCAATGGTCAGCAGGGATTATCTAGAGCTTGGGCAAAGTTGGATCGAGTGTTGCTTGATGCAAATTTCCTGACTTTATTCCCGAGTGCTCATTGCTTGTATCTTCCAAGGACAACGTCGGATCACTGTCCTATGTTTATAGAATTTTTAGTTGATCCTTTCTCTTATGGCCCCCCCTCCATTTCGATTTCAACAAATGTGGGTTGAGCACCCAGATTTTATGAATTTTGTTCAAAATGTGTGGTCTGAATCTGTAACAGGTTCGGGGCTTTTTAAATTAGCTAGCAAACTTAAAAAGCTTAAGGTGGCGTTACGTGAATGGAACTAGAGGGTGTTTGGGAGAACTAATAATCAGATTGCTATTCTTGAAGAAAAGGTTGAGAGTCTTGAACATTTGTTGCAGAGAGATTGGGATAATGATATTGAAAGGGAGCTAGTGAGGTGTTCTAATGAGTTGTCTTCTTGGAGGCGAAGGGAGGATATAAGACTGGCTCAGATGGCTAAAATCAAGTGCAGAATGGATGGTGATAGGAACTCTAAATTCTTTCATGTTTGGTTATCTAATAAAAGGCATAGGAAAATTCAAAAGTTGAGAACTTCGAATGGGATGGAGTTTAATTCTCCGGAAGAAATTCATCTTGGTGCCGTTGATTATTTTTCTGAGTTTCTTCATAGATCTAATCCGGCAAGGGAGGTGCCAGATTTAACTAGCTTGATATCGTCGGTTATTGATGAAGAGGATTGTGTCCGGCTTTGTGGGATCCCTTCGTTGGTTGAAGTGAAAGAGGCCCTATCATCTATTCCTATTAATAGTTCCCCGGGCCCATATGGTTTTGGCGCGGGTTTTTTTATGAGTTGCTGGGAGGTGGTTAAAGTTGAGGTCTTGGAAGCTATTTCAGAATTTTTTCTATCCAAAAGTCTTCCGAGATTTTATTCGGCTTATTTTATTGTGCTTATCCCGAAGGTAGATGTGCCTTCGGGGTTTGATAAATTTAGGCCAATAAGCCTTTGTTCAGTCTTCTATAAAATTTGTTCGAAAATTATTGTGAATCGTATGACAGGTCTTCTTCCCAAAATGATTTCTCTAGAGCAAGGAGCGTTTATACCTGGGCGGAGTATTTTTGAGAATATCAGTCTTACCCAGGAAATGGTTCATTCACTGAAGAGGACGACACACGGTGGTAATATTATGATTAAAGTTTACATGGCTAAAGCATATGATCAGGTGGAGTGGAACTTTTTGATTGAGGTATTGAGGTGTTTTGGCTTTCCTTCTTCTTTTTGTGAACTTATTCGTGCTTGTATTTCGAATGTGTGGTATTATGTGATGCTTAATGGAACGACGAAAGGTTTCTTTCAAGGGAGGCGGGGTTTGCGCCAAGGGGATCCCCTTTCGCCTTATCTCTTTATTATCCTTCAAGAAGTGCTTTCTAGACTTTTGAAACAAAGCTTTGTTGAAAAAAGATTGGAAAATTTTCCCAAGCAAGAGGTACTCCTCATATTTCTCACCTTATGTACTCTGATGTTATTGTAATTTTTCTGAATGGAGGAAAGAAATCGGTGAGGGAACTGTTGTTGGTTTTTGAAATGTATGAAAATTGGTCAGGTCAGCAACTTAGTAAAGAAAAGACGGCCATATTTTATTCTCCAAAAATTTCATTAGTAAGAAAGAGAGCTCTTAAAAGGCTGATAGGGTTCTCCGAAGGCTTGATTCCTTTTAAATATCTTGGGGTTCCGATTGTATTGGGGTGTCTTAAGCATGAGCATCTAGAGGAGATGATTAACAAAGTCTGGAACAAAATCAGTGGTTGGAAAATGAAATTATTATCAGCGGGTGGCCATTTGATTCTTCTTCGCCATGTGCTGTCTAGTATGGCTTTACATATATTTGCAGTATTGCAGGTTCCCCACTCTATTATTAAAGAGCTAAACCGAATGATGAGCACATTTTTTTGGGGAGAGATTAATGGTAAAAGAAAAAAAAAGTGGGTGGCATGGGAGAGTATTTGTAAGCCAATAGAGGAGGGTGGACTTGGTTTGCGGAATTTGGGGGATATACAAAAAGCTTTGCACATGAGGTTTGCATGGAATTTATTGAAAGGAGAATCCCTATGGGCTAGTTTCTTTAAGGGAAAATATGTGGGATCTTCAATTTGGGGTCTCATTGATATGAGAAAAGGAACGAGGTTTTGGAAAATGATTGTCAAAAGTATTCTGAGTGTTCTTAATAATGCAAAGTGGAGAGTTAGAGATGGTAATATTTTATTTTGGTATGACAAATGGAGAGATGGGGGTCCTCTAATTGATGAGTTCCAGATAATGGGTAATCCGATGTTGAAAGTTAAAGAGTGCAAGTTGTCCAATAGTTGGGATGTGGATTTATTGAGTACGTTGGTTGGACAGGATAATGTGGAGGATATTGTCGAGGCTTTGGCTGGGTGTAAGGGAGGATCTGATGTTTTGATCTGGATGAAGAACAAGAGTGGGAATTTCTCTACCAAATCCGCTTGGGATTGCATTCGAGTACAAGGATCTAGTATGGAGTGGCATCCTTGGGTGTGGCATAAGTTACTTCCACTTAAAATTTCGGTTTTAATGTGGAAAGTGTGGAACATGGCCTTAAGCGTAGACGATCGTCTTTGGCGCATTGGAATCCAGATAGTTTCTCGTTGTGATTGTTGTGATGAAGGTAATTATGAAGACCAAAATCATGTGTTACTTACAGGTGAGTTTGCATCGGCAATATGGCATTTTTATGGATCTATTTTTGGTATTCCTATTGGTATTACTTGGAGGGAGACGGTGCAAATTTGGTTTCGACGGGCGTCCTCTAATTCTCAACTGGGAATAATAGTGGGGCTTCTACCTTCTATTATTATTTGGCATCTTTGGTGTAGAAGATGTACTACACGTATGGAGGGCAGGCTTCAGTCTATTTTTTCGGTTCGGCTTTCTATTAGTAGATGGATGGGATTATTAGTTCGAGATATGAAAAAGGTTAGCAAATGTTCTAGACATGATTCACAGGTGTTACAGTTATTGAATATTCCAGCATTGGTCCCTGATAGGAAGTATTTAAAGCTAGTGGCTTGGCAAAAGCCAGCTCAAGGGTGGTTTAAATTGAATACAGATGGGAGTAGTCTTGGTAATCCAGGTTCTTCAAGGGTGGGCGGTATCATTAGGAACGATCGAGGTCATATGGTTTATGCTTTTAATTCTTATATTGGAGTCGGATCCAGCAATAGAGCGGAGTTGTTAGCCGTTTTTCAGGGACTCAAAGCCTGTAAGGAACTGGGGATTAATTTTGTAGAAATTGAATTAGATTCTCAAGTGGTGATTTCGTGGTGGAATAGGAGAAGGTGTGGTGTGTGGTACTTGGAAGATTTTTGGGAAGATACATTGGCTCTTATGGATTCTATGGTGTGCGTAGTTCGTCATGTTTATAGAGAGGGAAATAAAGCTACGGATTGGTTGGCCCGGAGTGGTGCGTCGGGTCTTAATTCTGAGTGGAGATTTATTAGGGATGTGCCTAGGGTGCTTCGTGGTTTAATCCGTTTGGATATTCTGGGTTTGCCTTCATTGCGTTGCTGTTAGCGTCATGTTCATGCGGTATTCATGTCCTCAGGTTGGTTTGGTAAGATTTTATGATTTTATATTTTTTTGGGTTAACATTGTTTGTTTTGGTGGTTTTTCTTTTACAGGAATGGTTTTTGCTTGGTTTTCCTTCTTAGTACATCTTTGATTTGATGTTTTCTGTAATTTTGACACCTGGGAGCGGAATTTTTGTAATACTAGGTGTCGATCTGTAACCACGATATTCCTCCGCCATAAGTGAGGGCTATTAATAAAATTTGGGAAGGGATCACTCATGGACAGGTGATCTCGGCTCTTCTATAAAAAAAAAAAATAAACAAGAATTCAAGACATGATTACTCGGGGCACAAAAGTTTTCTTTGGAAATGAGTTAACTGTTACCAAGGAAAAAAATACCAAAGGCCCTGCGAGTCCTAGAATATACAGTTGGTTCAATTCAAAGCATCAACTCATCCTAAAAAGAGTGGGTTAGCAGTGTAAAATGTTCAAAATCTCTTGAACAGAATTTCAGCAACCCAGCAAAAAGGAGTCTAACTCTAGGCCAAGATATCTGCATCAAACCCACTAAAGAAACAAGTGGATATATGGGGGCAGTTGTAATCGGGGGCAGTTATACAACCAATTAAACAATAAAGAATTATCAATATATATACAATACCTCTATAACCTGTGAAAGCTGATTAATTCAATTCAATAAAATTACAATTATCATATTCATCCATAGTCTTTAACTTCAAAAAAAAAAAAAATAGGAACACCTAAAACAACTTCCTCAATCAATCACACAATAGCCCTCACAAAAATTGAATACCATGGCTTCCCAGCCTCTTGGTTAAGCTTTCGCACAACATGGCATATTAGTGACGATAAAAGTACCACTAAAGGACATGAAGTAGACAAACATCCTTACCTGAGAGTAGGAAGCATTGAAACAACGTAACCTATCCATAAAAAGATACTCAAACCACTTCAAATCTTCGTCTGAACATCCCACTCCTATAGTCACCTCCAATCCAAGTTTCAAACCAACCAACCCACCCACCAACCACCGAAAATCACAAAGCTTCCTCTAATTCACAAGCTACACAGTCAAAAACATACTCGGTCGGTATGCATATGAAACAAATCCAAAATCTCAAGAAACTAAAAGATTAACAAGCACATCATAAAGTATCGCTGAAAATAAAATAGCAACAAGATTTTCAGGAGAAAGCAAATCCAAAACCTCAAGAAACTATTTGATAAATAAAAACTATTTTAAAAAAACTGCACACGAGAGCACCCCAGTAGAAAATTCAGAGAAAAAAAATCAGAAACTCATTTATCCAAACAGTATAAATCGGTTTAGTGATTTTTTTTGTTTTTTTCCAAACATTTTCTTAAATCCCTTAAACATTTTTAAAAGATAAATAAAAATTGCAAACTCATTAATCCAAATAGCATAAGTCGGTTTACTCATTTAAAAAAAAAAAAAACTACAGATGAGAACCCAATAATAGAAAAGACAAACGGAACCAAGAAATAGAATCAATAACAAAATATACAAACCCAACAAAATATATAAAACAAAGATACCAATAATTTTTAATATAAAAAACAGCAACTCCTCTCATTGCAACAAAAAAAATTTAATAATAAAATAAAAAAGTAAAAGCCATCTTTTTTTCCAAGAAGCTGAAAATCAAAACCCAATAACAGACGAGAAAAATGCAACCAAGAAACCGAATAAGTAATAAAATATACAAATCCAACAAAATCTATTCTTAAAATTAAAAACACAACAACTTCTATTAATGCAACAAAAAAAAAAAAGAAAGATAAAAAGCATCTATTTTTTTCATACCGAAAGAAATATCTACCATAACATACAAAAAAAAAAACTGAAAGACTTGTTTTTTTAAGAAATCTGGAAATCAAGATAATCACATCTAATAACCAAAAAAAAAAAAGTAGGACTCAATAGATCAAGACACATCCAACATCATAATAACCAAAAAAGACAAATCAAACCAAGAAACCCCATTGATTAATGAAAAAAAGAGTAAATCAGACAAATACAAATCTCAAAGCAGCATAAACTTCAAGCCAAACAAAGAATCTCAAAGCAGCATAAACTTCAAGCCGAACAAAGAATATTCCCTACAAAAAACCAAAGCAACAAGTTTAAAAATAAAAAAGACCACAAATTTAAAATTCAAACCATAGAAAGTCGCCAAGGAAACACCAAAAGACCACCAATTTGAAAAAAAAAAAAAAAAAAAACAGAACAATTTCTATTAATGGAAGGTAAAAAAGGTAAAAGCCATCTACCGCAACATGCAAACAAAACAAACTGAAAGGCATCCATTGTTTAAAAAAAAATACATATGAGCGAAGATGATTAAGAAGAAATCATTAACAAATGCCAAAAGGAAAAACAAAATATATACAAACAACTACAGATTCAAAAGCATAGAAATAGACCTAAATATTCACAGAGGTTACCGATCCAAAAAAATATATATATTCAGAGGTTAAAAATAGAGGGAATAAAATACTGTACAACAATGTGTGTTATCAAAACAAAAAATATTTCGTTAAGCCAATTATTATTTTCTTTTCTCCATATATCCTTCAAAAAAAAAAAAAAAACCAAACCAATATAATTCAATAATTATTTAAACCAGCTTAGATCCAATCAGTGCTAATTAATCTGATTAATGAAACACATCTGAAGCAAAGAAAAAAATTAATCTCTATAACGAAACAAATCTGAAGCAACACTAAAACAAATAACAAAAAAAAACACTAAAAGAATGCAAGACATTAATTGATTTTACATTGTGACACTTATCAAAGTGAAATACTAATAATGACATATTACATATTTAATATATGAATAAGTTATAATTTATTCATTTACAAATATGTATAATTATAGTACTTTAGCTATTATTATTACTCTTAACACTTATAATCAAACACGTATGTTATATATTACTTATTTGTAGAATAAATAACGTCTCAATTTTAATTTATAATAAAATATTATATAGTTAGTCTACTAGTATTATATATATATATATATCTATACTATATATATATAATAAAATATATATAGTTAGTATAATAATCTATATAGTACTTTAGCTATTATTATTACTCTTAACACTTATAATCAAACACGTATGTTGTATATTACTTATTTGTAGAATAAATTACGTCTTAATTTTAATAATATAAACTATAGTACTATGTATTAACTAATTTGACCGTATGATTATAATGTAAAACCCCAACCTTTATATGAAGAAATAAGTAAACAAATTGTAATGTAAATGAAACTGAAAAATACTTTTAAATTCTGAAATTAATTTAAGGTTAATAATTTATCTACCCTAGTAGGTGGATAAATTAATAGAACAAAAAGCTTCATATAACAGAAACATTATATACAAATTGTTTTTGTCCCTTATGCATTAAAAAAAACATTATGTAAAAATCTAAGCAGAAGAAACCATTACTCCAATGTGCATTTTCACCACTTCAATCACAGCACAAACTGAAGAAAGCAAAAAAATAGAGCAGTTTAATAAACAATAATTTAAGAAACTCAATAGTTTAGATTTAGATAGAAAACCCGACCTCTAGATTAAACATGAAAGGTACCCTATGGCACATTAGCACGATTATTAAGTAGTGCTCGATCCTGTACAAGCTCCACAAATTGTTTACAGTTTTCTTCAAACTTCTTAGCTGTAGAAAGGTCTGCTCAGCCTTTTCTTCCTCCAAGGTTCCCCATTACTGAAAATAGAATAATCCCAAACAAAATATTTACCATCATTGTCAAATTCATAAAAGTTAAGAATTTAAAAATACTGCTTATCAAAAAACAATCAAAATCATAATCATAACAGTAATAAGAAATCATGCAAGCCGTAAAAATCAATACTTTCATAAATCAATCCCACAATCAAAAATTCATCTTCCAGAGGAAGAAAAAAGAGATGTCCAATCCCTCTCAGACTGAAATTCCTTTCCTCTTTTTTCAAATCTGCACTTACACGTGGTAAGTGCATGTGCACAAGGTCCCCAACAATGGGCAACTGCAAAAGATTTCCCAACAACAGCAAGAAGCTCAAATGGAAAAGCAAGGAACCAGAGGCTGGATCTGTTGCAGACGGTGGAATTATGGAAACAATAAGAACTTTGATTAACACCAGGAAAAAAAAAAGTATAATAGCTATATGTGGAGGATTAGTGATTGTGCAAGGGTTAGTGGACTGTGTGAGAAACAACTCCCGCACAAAAATGTGATAACAAAGACTTCATTGTTGAGGCCTTTCATTTGCTTCGATGTCTCCCATCTTGTGGTCCATTAAAATCCATTTTTCTATAAGTTCAATGTTAAGCAGAGTGAACTTTTGATTTCATGAATGCACCTGCAACATCTCATAGAACTTTCACAAAATGATTCACACTTTAGTTAGCAGTGACTTTTTGTTTTTAATAAATGATTCACACTTTTAGAGTTTGATACGCAAACCTTATGTTGAAAATATGCATATTCTGAGTGTTGTTGTTCTAAGAGCTTGGTCTCCAACTCTTTGACCTTAAGGAGAAATAATCCAAATTTAGCAATAATAAAAAAATAAAAAGCATAATTATCTACTATATTCAACTGGAAAACAGCCTTTTGCTAGATATTACTGTAGACTTCTTCCCTCCCGTTCAATCTCTCAGATAATTCCCAAAATTCCTTCTCTGACTGGTTGGGGATGGCTGCTACAACTCATACAGTGGATTCCAGCAGTTATGGCTTACACTACAACACAATTGCTTTTTAGTGACGGTTAGGAAATTGTGACAGTCCCTAGACCGTCACTAAAAGGCATTTTCTGTGACAGTTTCTGGAAACCGTCACTAAAGATAGAATGAGATTTTTTTACGTTCCAACGTATGGGAAATATGCGTTCGAACGTTACATATACGTTCGAACTTTATGTCTGTTTACGTTTGAACGTAAAATGTTTTGGCGCAACCGTTCGAATGTTATTAATTTTACGTTCGAACGTAAAATGTTTGCACCAATGTTCGAACGTTAAGTAATAACATTCGAACGTTCATTGTAAATTTAAATTAAATGACTTTAATTTAAAATTTATGTGGTTTTTATTGTGCATAATTTGTGAACAAGTCTAAAAAATTGAATTGTATATATTTATATATACACACTTTGTAATATATAAATATATATTATTGATTTATATATATTTGAAATGCAGTGATTTAGTATTAAAGTTGAAAAATATAACATCAAAGAAGATTAAAAATTGAAATTAAAAAACGATAGAAATATTCAATAATATTTTTCGTTACAAATATTAAAAATAAAATACAAAATTTGATAGAATGTAGTAAACAACAGTCAGATGATAACGTTATCCGCAAAAGTTGAACTCCGTACCTCCTCAGTCAAGGTATCAACCTAGTCGTTGAGGATAGTTACACGATGGGTGAGTTCGGCAACAGACGCCGATATAGCCTCGAGCGATCAATCGATCTTATGATCGATATGCGCAGTCAGCTGTGAGATGACCACATCAACCCAAGCAGGCCGCACATCTCCTGCAGATGTACTCGGCGTATGCTGACTACTACTCCCGACATGACCTGGCTCAGGCTGCGTCGGAGGAACTAGATCCTCTATAGGGGGTGGCTGACGTCCCCTCGCCTGTCCAATGCTACGTCGATGCGTGGTCATGTCGAGGGGGCTCATCTGATCTTTGACCCGCTCCTCTGGCTGGGTCGGCACTCCCCGTGCAAGTAATAGTCAGCTGATGAGGACACCATATGGGAGATTATCCGTGGAGACGATGCTCGCCTCGTAACGGATCCTCTGAAAGATGTGCAATGGCAAATCTATAGGATCTCCACGTGCCACTCGTATAAAAAATTGTGCCCGAAACCGACTAAATGTGGTTTTATAAGCCACAAGATCGACATTTGTTGCAACAATAAGGTGCAACATGCGGAAGAAATGCAGCAGATGGTTCTGGTTGAAGGCGTTCTTCCGCTCGATCTGCATGCGATCCCTCCTGGTGAGGATGTAGAAATCCTCGTCTCGGTCATCATCCCGAGCCTCGACGCCAGTATTCTCAGCCTCTGACTGGCCTGCATCTCTGGTTGATGCTGGCTCACATCCCCAGCCAGTAAAGGATGTAGAAGTGCCTACATCCTCACGGGGTGTCGAGTGTGCAAATGTCTCCACTCCTTGACGAATCCCAAGGTGCTCGCCGATGACATTTGCTGATACCTCAATGGAAACACCGCGTACAGTCACGGTGTGAGAGGATGCATCCTGAGGCATGTCACACATCCCCATATAGAATTCTTGAACCATTGAGGGGTATACCTTCCCCCACAATGTGCAGATATTTCCCCAGCCTCTACTGAGGAAAACATCTCTCAGGTTCGTCTGCTGCCAACAGAGTTCGTCGAACTCATTAATTAAGACCTCTCGCTCTACCATAACAGTACGAGCTCCGATACGGGCAGTGTCCGACGTGGCTTCTTCCCTCCCTCGTTTCCTAGTATGCAGTGGAAGAGCCATATCCTGAAAATAGAAAAGGAAAAAAAAAATTATTTACAATAATGCATTTTTTTGTATTAATTTTAAGATGCTCTGCCGTAACGTTCGAACGTTTTATCTTTAACGTTCGAACGTTAAAGATAAAACGTTCGGACGTTTATTTATACGTTCGCACGTAAAATAATGTCAATATATTTACATTCAAACGTAAAACAAATACGTTCGAATGTAACAATGTACGTTCGAATATAAGCAGTAAATAAATATTGGCTGACGTACGTTCAGACGTTAAAACAAATACGTTCGAACGTATTTGTTTTACGTGTGAACATAAATATGAACGTCCGAACGTCGAAGCATGAATAATGTAGAAAATCATTACGTTCGGATGTTATAATTAAACGTTCGAACGTGGAAGCCGTAACGGCTCTGTAATTTAAACGTCGTACGTTCGAACGTCTTGTTGAAACGTTCGAACGTTTCGACGCAGAATGGCTGAGTCGACTCAGCCATTATTGAAATTTCAAAAATTTCTCTACACGGTTCTAAATACCGAAATGTCACCGTGGAAATGAAGTATACACTTCAAGAAACATTTCTACGGTGACTATTCGGCCAATGACTAGCTGTGGTGGCCGGAAAATGAAGTTGAAAATCCGGTAACCACTTATCCGGTTTTAAACAAAACTCAATCCAAATCTCAATAAAATACATGTTACTTGAATAAAAGATGAATGCCTACCTTTGGTGACGGTTGTGGCGGAGTTGACGGCGGCGGTGAAGGAGGCGTGGCGGCGTGCAATGGAGTAGACGATGATACGTATTGGAAATGTCGTTTCGACGTTCGGTTTTGGCCTTATATACACAGAACGTTCGAACGTACTTATTATTACGTTCGAACGTTTTTCAATTTAATATTATATTATAAATGTTTATGTATATATTAGGATGTTATATAATATTATTGACAATTAGATTATTGGTTTTTTTGTGAGTGCTTGTTATATTTCTAAAGTTTAGCAATATGTTTATACATGTTGTTGTGATTTTATGCTTACTCTTGAAATAATTGTGATTATTGTTTGTGAATTTTGTGAATAGTTTATGAGCTTATGGTGTTTATTGATGATTTAATAAGTAGTATATAGTTATAGATATATAAAATGTAGTATATATATTATAGTATAAGTTAGTATATAATAAAGAATTGAATAAGTAACAATTTAATATATATTATTGATTTATATATATGGTATAATTTATATATTATATACATTTATGTTCTCATTTAAAGTATTATGCTATCATACTATACAATATAGTATATAGTTATAAATATATATATAAAATGTAGTATATATATTATATTATAAGTTAGTATATAATAAAGAATTTAATAAGTAACAATTTAATATATATTATTGATTTATATATATGGTATAATTTATATATTATATACATTTATGTTCTCATTTAAAATATTATGCTATCATACTATACAATGTAGTATATAGTTATAGATATATAAAATGTAGTATATATATTATACTATAAGTTAGTATATAATAAAGAATTTAATAAGTAACAATTTAATATATATTATTGATTTATATATATGGTATAATTTATATATTATATACATTTATGTTCTCATTTAAAGTATTATGCTATCAGAGTATACAATGTAGTATATAGTTATAAATATATATATAAAATGTAGTATATATATTATATTATAAGTTAGTATATAATAAAGAATTTAATAAGTAACAATTTAATATATATTATTGATTTATATATATGGTATAATTTACATATTATATACATTTATGTTCTCATTTAAAATATTATGCTATCATACTATACAATGTAGTATATAGTTATAGATATATAAAATGTAGTATATATATTATATTATAAGTTAGTATATAATAAAGAATTTAATAAGTAACAATTTAATATATATTATTGATTTATATATATGGTATAATTTATATATTATATACATTTATGTTCTCATTTAAAATATTATGCTATCATACTATACAATGTAGTATATAGTTATAAATATATAAAATGTAGTATATATATTATATTATAAGTTAGTATATAATAAAGAATTTAATAAGTAACAATTTAATATATATTATTGATTTATATATATGGTATAATTTATATATTATATACATTTATGTTCTCATTTAAAGTATTATGCTATCATACTATACAATGTAGTATATAATTATAGATATATAAAATGTAGTATATATATTATAGTATAAGTTAGTATATAATAAAGAATTTAATAAGTAACAATTTAATATATATTATTGATTTATATATATGGTGTAATTTATATATTATATACATTTATGTTCTCATTTAAAGTATTATGCTATCATACTATACAATGTAGTATATAGTTATAAATATATATATAAAATGTAGTATATATATTATATTATAAGTTAGTATATAATAAAGAATTTAATAAGTAACAATTTAATATATATTATTGATTTATATATATGGTATAATTTATATATTATATACATTTATGTTCTCATTTAAAATATTATGCTATCATACTATACAATGTAGTATATAGTTATAGATATATAAAATGTAGTATATATATTATACTATAAGTTAGTATATAATAAAGAATTTAATAAATAACAATTTAATATATATTATTGATTTATATATATGGTATAATTTATATATTATATACATTTATGTTCTCATTTAAAATATTATGCTATCATACTATACAATGTAGTATATAGTTATAGATATATAAAATATAGTATACATATTATAGTATAAGTTACTATATAATAAAGAATTTAATAAGTAACAATTTAATATATATTATTGATTTATATATATGGTATAATTTATATATTATATACATTTATGTTCTCATTTAAAGTATTATGCTATCATACTATATAATGTAGTATATAGTTATAAATATATATATAAAATGTAGTATATATATTATAGTATAAGTTAGTATATAATAAAGAATTTAATAAGTAACAATTTAATATATATTATTGATTTATATATATGGTATAATTTATATATTATATACATTTATGTTCTCATTTAAAGTATTATGCTATCATACTATACAATGTAGTATATAGTTATAAATATATATAAAATGTAGTATATATATTATATTATAAGTTAGTATAGTAGGAATCGTACGTTCGAACGTTTCAAGTTAACGTTCGAACGTTAAACTAAGAGCGGGAAATTTCCCGCTCGATTAAGGTATCTGTGTGATTATTCAGACGTTCGGACGTTTATACTATACGTTCGAACGTTATTTGATGAAAATCACCAGAAAATTATGTACATCCGAACACCAAATATATTAACGTTCGAACGTTAGTTAAATTAGTGCGGGAAATTTCCCGCTCAAATATGGTAACACTTTGATGAAATGTACGTTCGGACGTTTAAGTTAAATGTTCGAACGTTTATCTGTAAATTTACGAACGTTCGAACGAAAAATTGTGATACATTCGAACATATATGAGGAAAGTGCGGGAACTTTCCCGCTAGATTTTATGTTATAAATAAGAAGGGTACGTTCGAACGTGTACTGTAAACGTCCGAACGTTATGGGCGGGAATAATTTTAGAATATAACGTTCGGATGTACAACTTAAACGTTCGAACGTTTAAACTAATAATTTTAAAACTTAATCAGTACGCGCACGGGAGGAAGCGGATCATTTCTTCTTCTCCAGTGCGCGCAACAGAGAGAGAGAGAGAGAGAGAGGGTGTTAGAGTGAGAGAGAGTTGAGTTAGAGAGTTAGAGAGAGTTGAGTTTTGGTAAGAAAAAATTTTTATTTCTTGTCTTTATTTGAATTTTATGATATTTATACAATGTGTTTTTGTTATAGAATATTTCTAATAAGTTAGTGTTGTATTTTTTTGAAGGATTGCTTGTTTTGGGAAGTTGGAAGATTTTGATTTGTAATAGGATATTGTGAGTGCTAGGTATATTTCTAAACTTTATCAATATGTTGTTGTGATTTTATGCTTACTCTTGAAATATTGTGATTATTGTTTGTATAGTTTGTAAATATTTTGTGAGTTATTATAAATATGTTGTGATATGAATTTGAAATATTGTGTTTATTATTAGAAATATATTTTCATTAGGCTTTGTTAATACATGTTTATTGCTTACTCAACTTTAGAAATATGTTAATACATGTGGCATGTTATTTTGTGAATATATTGTGAGTTATTTTGAATATGTTGTGATATGGACTTGAAATATTTAAATTATTATTTGTGAATGACTTTTGAATATGTTTACATTGTTACAAATATATTGTCCTTAAGCTTTATTAATACATGTGGCATGTTATTTTATGCTTACAATTGAAATATTGTGATTATTATTTGTATAGTTTGTAAATAGTTTGTGAGTTATTGTGAATATGTTGTGATATGGATTTGAAAAATTGTGATAATAATATTTCAAATTAAGTAATAACAAATAAAAGTAACTCTTTAAGAATTATAATAATTAAAATTATTGTATAACCATTGAAATTTAAGAATGATAATTAAATATTTATAATAATATTTGAAATTAAGTAATAACAAATAAAACTAACTCTTTAAGAATTATAATATTTAAAATTATATTATACTTTTTTTACAATTTAAGTATAACAATTAAAATTATATTTTAAGAATGATAATAATTAAAATTATAATATAACCTTTAAAATACTCTTCAATAAAAAAGTCTTGAAACTACTAAATAAGTAGAGTTTGAATATGTAAATATACTTATTTATTATAAACTAAAGAGAAAGGAAATAAGGATCAAATAGATTCTTATATAAAAATTATATACTTATTGTCTATATAAGTAAATAACTCACTCAATTAAGTATAACAATTAAGATTATAATTGTGGAATGATAATAATTAAAATTATATAATAACCTTTAAAATTATATATAACAATTATAATCTCTAAATTTTGGTCTAATTGCTTGACTGTCATAGTCTCTTCGGCCTTGAGAGTTGTCAAGGTCGGACAGTTTGTGACGGTTAAGTAATTAGACTAAAATTTAAACATTTCTTCAAGATCATTCTCCCTCGTTGTGTACAAGACACGAAACGTAGGGTCACATAATCTTCCATCCCTCTTTAGTTTAACAATATGGAGATATTGTTGTATGATTTTTTGCTAGATGCGTGTGACATTGCATAAATACCCTTAGACCCATTTGGGAATCAGTGTACATTTATGTGTCCACTGATTCCTGAATTGTCCAGTGTGGACAGTTTGAGATTATATTATCTGTATTGCACATTTTTGTTACTCGCTACTTTCCACGTTTAATATGAAGTTTCAGTGTCTTCTTCTACTGTTCTTCGGATATACTGTTCGTAGGGTCACAATCCCGATATTTGAACATGTATACTTGGAGAATTATGGGGAGGTGCTGCCGAAATTTCTACTAACGTAGAAATTAGTAGAGTGACGAGATTTGTGCAATATGGAGAATATAATATCGAATGGGATAGGACCAACTACCTTATCAAAAAAGTAATGAGAATTGGAGCATGACATGCATGTGAATTTTCAATGTACTTGTTATTAATATATAGATGTTTTTAGAAATGGACAAAAATTGGATACGTCTGGACGATAGACTTGGAAAGGATTACGTACCCTATGCATGTGGAGTAAGAACTTTCATTGATTTTGCACGGGCTTCTGCTGATAGTCGTGGTTACATTAAGTGTCCATGTTGAGGGTGTAAAAATTTGTGTGCGATAGGATTGGATGAAGTAGAGCGTCATATATTTGTGAACGGTATGGATCTGGGATATACGCGATGGGTACTGCATGGTGAGCCGTATGAAGGGTCAGCAGATGTATTGGTCGATCATCACAATTATTTGCGGCACATGGATGATGATTATGAGCATGATGAGATGGATGAGATGTTGGGTGACATTGGAGCTGGGATGTTTATTGATGAGGTTAACGACAATGCCTCAACTGGTGGATCAGGGACTGATTGTGAAAATTTCCCTTCACTGTGGGAAGATGCAAAACGCGAGCTTTACCCAGGTTGTACAAAACATTCCAAAATGTCGTTTATTGTGCGGTTGCTTCACATTAAATCATTGTGTGGGATGTCGACGAAAGCAATAAACATGTTATTGGACTTATTTAACGAGGTGCTTCCCGAAGGGTCTGCATTGCCTAAGAACTTTTATAAAGCGAAGCAGTTGAGAAAGGGATTAGGATTTGAGTACAAGTCCATACATGCATGCAAGAATGATTGTGTATTGTTCTGGAAGGAGAACAAGGAGAAACAAGCATGTCCTGTATGTGGAGAGTCGAGGTGGAAAGGTAAGAAAAACGTCCCGGTTAAGGTGTTGCGGTATTTTCCCTTGAAACCTAGGTTGCAAAGACTATATATGTGTAAGAAAACAGCTCATGATATGAGGTGGCACGAGGAGAAAAGAGTTAAGAAGGACGGGTATATGAGGCATCCAGCTGATTCACTTGCGTGGCAGTCTTTCGACAATCAGTATCCAGAGTTCGGGTTAGAAGCTCGGACCGTGCGCCTAGGACTCACAACCGATAGATTCAACCCTTTTGGGAATATGAGTACAAGTTATAGCACTTGGCCCGTGGTATTGATTCCGTACAATCTTCCACCATGGAGGTGCATGAAGGCGCCAAACTTTTTATTAACTTTACTCATCCCTGGCCCTAGATCACCTGGGAATGATATTGACATATTCATGCAGCCGTTGATTGAAGAGCTGAAAGAGTTATGGGAAACAGGGGTTAGAACTTATGATGCATCTAAGTCGACATCTTTTCAGATGCATGCTGCGGTAATGTGGACCATAAATGATTTTTCGGCGTATGGGAATCTTTCCGGCTGGAGTACGAAAGGGAAGTTAGCGTGTCCGATGTGTAATAAAGAAACTGCTAGTGAATGGCTAAAATTTTCTCAGAAGTTGTGTTTCATGGGTCATCGACGTTATTTACTAGCAAATCATGCATGGAGAAGAGAATGTGCCAAGTTTGATGGGAGAGTAGAGGATAGGATTGCACCAAAAGAGTTGTCTGGAGAAGAGATAGTGGAACAACTGCAACATGTTAGAGCGAACAATTTTGGCAAAGGTCGGGGAAAGAACAAGAGAAAACGAGCCGTACCAGAATTGAATTGGACAAAGCGTAGTATTTTTTTTGACTTGTCGTATTGGTTGTCATGCAAGTTGCGACATAGTTTGGATGTAATGCACATAGAGAAGAATATTTGTGATAATATACTGGGTACATTGATGAGTATTAACAAAAAGATGAAAGACACGATCAAGACGAGGAAAGATCTTGAGAGAATGAGAATTAAACATAATCTGCATTTGCTGGTGGAAGGCAACAGGGTGGTCATGCCGCATGCATGTTTTACGATGATAAGGGAGGAGAGGATGGATTTCTGCAAATGGTTGCAAGGTGTGAAGTTGCCAGATGGTTATGCTTCAAATATTGGTAGATGCGTGAGTCCTGATGATTGGAAAATCAATGGATTGAAAAGTCATGATTGTCACATATTTTTGCAGAAGTTATTACCTGTGGGAATTCGTGGGAAGTTTACGTCTAATGTACGTGTGGCCATATCTGAACTATGTATGTTTTTCAAGGATTTGTGCGCTCGGGTAGTAAATCGAGATGTGTTGTCGAAATTGGAAGAAGACATTGCTACTATACTATGTAAATTCGAGCAGATCTTTCCACCATCATTTTTTGATGTCATGGTCCATTTAGCAATACATTTACCGCGAGAGGTACTTCTGGGTGGACCGGTGCAGTTCTGTTGGATGTATCCAGTTGAAAGATATTTGGGTCGATTGAAGCGCACTGTTGGGAATAAAGCCAAAGCTGAGGGTTCAATAGCAGAGGCCTATATACACGATGAATGGTTAACATTTTACTCTCTATATCTTCGTGGTGTTGAGACACGATTTAATCATCAAGAGCGAAATGTTGATCTTGCTACTCCGCCTCCTCGTGAGCTATCAGTGTTTTCCCAGAATGTACGACCCTTGGGTGCACAAACAGGTTACGATTTAATTGATGGAGAGTTGGGTAAAGTTCGGTGGTATGTGCTAAATAACTGCCGAGAGATTGATGATTATCTTAGGTATGTCATTTCATTTCTTTGAATAATTATAGTTTTCTTTAAATTAATTAGAATTTTTGTGCTCAAAATATACTTCTTTTGCAACATGTTATAACAATGACCACATGGACAAACTTAGGACGGAAGGTGTAGAAAATATAGAGGCAAGACACGAGGAAGAATTTTCCGGATGGTTTGAAGAACGTGTATGAACTAAAATTATATATATGTTATATTGTGAAATTTTTAACTCTGGATAATGAAATAATAAATATATACTATTTCAATTTATAGATTTTGGAACAACGTGCTCGTGATCCTGGATCAATTTTTTCTAAATTGTATGCATTGGCCCGTGGTCCCTCAAATAGAGCACTTCGATATACTGCATGCACGGTTCAAGGTTATAGATTCCATACTTTGGACCGTGAACGTAATAGAAAGACTCAAAATTGTGGTGTGTTGGTCGAGGGGAGTCATGGAACAGATGATATTGACTATTATGGTGTCATACGTGATATTATCGGATTGAAATATCTGGGTGGGTCTGTAACATATGTCTTTAATTGTGATTGGTGGGATCTAGGCGGTGGTCGGGTTTCGATACATAGGGATAATCACTTTACGAGTGTCAATACTGCATCTAAATGGTACGAAGATGATCCATTCGTATTAGCTTGTCAAGCTACCCAAGTCTATTACTTGATTGATCCAGTGAAAAGTGCTGATGAAGATAGTGGGGAGATAACTTGGCTAGTCGTACAAAAATTTGTTCCTCGAAATATATATGAAGCAGGAACGAGTGCAGATTACGAGAATAGTGGAGATGAAGATGACACTCCAATTGTTGAGGCATACCAGGAAGATGAAGAGGGTATTAACTTGTTTGTTGACCTCGGTGCACTCGAGTTGCTCCCCTTGTGTAGAGATGATGTCCCACCCTTACATCTCGACCCGTCTGTATTAAATGATCATTCAATTCAAGTTAATGAGGAGGAAGAAGAAGAAGACGAGTCAGAAGATGAAGACGTATTTCTATCCGGGCAGGAGGTGGATAAAGATGATGAAGAAGAGGTGCATGATGATGATGAAGATGTTATTGATGGAGATTCTGAAACAAGCATGGAAAATTCATCTGAAGAATAAAAGTACTAAATATTTTATTCATATAGGTGACTATAAAATATCTTGAACTTTCATAATTTCTTCTAATTAATTTTCTTTGATATAATTAATTATTTTAAAGAATGCCGCCAAAACGACAACGAATAAATGTGCCTCCGCCAAGTCCAAGTCCTGAATCCATTGAGGACTCCCCACTCGAGGAATCCGTTCCTGAAGATCAAGCTAACACAGAAGAGAACAACAGCCAGTCGACACCTACTAGTAAGGAAATATTGTCGTTGATAATTATATATATAGTTAATACTTTTTTCTCAATAACTATATAATTATAATTATAGTATATCTATTATCATGTAGTTGATGCATCTGCACGTCGCGGTCGTGGCTATACACGTGGAATCTCTCTTGAAAAAAATAGAAGGCATGGTAAACTGAAGATCACAATTCCTGATAATTCTACTGGAGTAGTGGATGATAGTACAGCAGTGCTTTCCTCCTATATTGGCACAGTAGTTCGAGCTTATGCTCCATTTTATGTGCACTCATGGCGAGATGTTCCGAATGAGATTAAGGAGCACATTCGAAGTCGTGTGCTAGTGAGTTTACTTTTCAGTACATTTTTTTCACCTAGATTAATATATTATATTTTTTACCAGATTCCCTTATTAGTATGAATTCGACCTCGACTTTGGCCGTAGCGAGGATTTGAGAACCGTGAATGAGTTGATGGCTACACTATTCCGACGTCACAAAGGACGATGTCATGACCACTTCAAGAAGTTTGAGACGTTGGAAGAGGCTGCGCAGTCTCCTTTTCAGCAGATGAAGTTAGATGATTGGAGAAAGTGTTGTGATCTTTTCGCATCTCCAGATTATCAGGTATTTTACATTTATATCTTTTAATTATTTACATTCATATTCGTTTTATATATTATATGTATACATATTACAATTAACATTTTTAATATATTTTGTAGCACTTGAGTTCTACAAATGCACAGAATAGATCCGTTCTGACTGTCCACCATCGTGCCGGTTCAAGGTCATTCCACCGTCTTGCTGAAAAAATGGTAATTAAAAAATTATAGAATTCATTTATTTTCCTGATCTTATTTCTAATAAGTACTAATATTATCTTTTTAAAATTGCTAATATTGTCGCTTTGTTAGAAACGTGATGATCCTGAAAACTTTTCCCTCATTCATGTCTATGCTGCTGCTCACACTAATGAGCATAGTGAGTGGATGGATCCTGTCGCTGCAGATAATTATGTAAGCAGTGTTAATTTTGTTAAATAAATTATGCAACATGTGAATAATTTATTTTTTATTTCTATTTATTTTAATACGTTATCTATTAATGATCATTACCTTTCAAATTACAGGAAAAAATGATGGAGATGCAGTCGGCTTCTGGAGAATCCTCTCCTAGTGACATAGACATATTCACGCAAGTGCTCGGGCCGCAGTCTAATATGGCAAGAGGTTTGGGACGATCTATCAAGCATAAATGTTCATCCTCCTCAACCTCATCGGTTTCACAAATTAATAATCTTACGGCAGATTTAGAAGCTGCACGACGTGAGAATGAGTATATGAGGTCGAGACAACAAGAGTTAGAGTCTCTCTTAGAACGACAGTCTCATTTAGAGACGCGTTTGCAGGACCAACAGAGAGACCAGGAGGAAAGAATACGCAGTGAAGTGCAAGAGCAAGTGCAACGGGAGATGATGGTGCAAATGGAGAGTGTTATGTCGTTGCAACAGAATCCCCGTGGGTGAGGGAAAAAGAAGAAATAAATTTTATCAATATTTCTGACTAGTTTTAATATCTAATTTTGTACTTTTATAAGACATTGTTACTTGTTAATTGGGTATGTAATATGATACAATTGGTATTATGTTTTTAAATTTTATGAAATTAGTATTTCTGATCTGTACGTTCGAATGTAAATAAAAATCATTCGAACATTGGTTCACACTGTAACAAACGTTCGAACGTAAATACAATTGAATCGTTCGAACGTTAAACTATACGTTCGAACGTACTCACGCTAAAACGAACAAACCGTTCGAACGGTAAAGCGACTAACGTTCGAACAAAGAACTTGCATTCGGACGCTCCTTCGTTTACATTCGAAATAACGTCCGAACATTAAACGCGCTACGTTTGAACATTTACGTTTACGTTCGAACAAATATTCGAACGTTTATTGTAATTAACGTTCGGACGCATTAACATTCGAACGTAAATATGATACGTTCGAACACGATATCCAACGAACGTCAACTTCTCTCATTCGAACGCCAATCGGTCGGGTATAACGTCCGAACGTTTGATTTTACGTCCGAACATGATTTTCTATGACAGTTCATAACCGTAACAAAAAAAGAAACGTTCGAACGTTGTACCGAACGGAACACTTCCAACCGTCACTAAAAATATTTCTTGTGACGGTTGAACAGTAAACCGTCACCAAATGTTTTCTGTGACGCACTTTAGGTGACGGTCATGGTGACGGTTTCAAACCGTCACCAAATATGTTTAGTGACGGTTTGCCATTTTTTTGTGACAGTTTTCTCTATTACAAAACACACATTCTGTTGTAGTGTTATGGTTTAGTCCCCCCATCAAAGAAAAATAAAATTTGACAAGTATCTAGATGTAGCATGGCCTGTCAAATCCTAATAATTGGAACACTGGAATAACCCCTTTCTAGGGTTTGGAATGATAAATTAATAAAGACTAAATTAATAGGAAAATGATGGGGTTACTACCTTCCTACTATCCATTTACTACTCCTTTTGTATTTGATTTTTTTAATTTTTTATTTTACTTAATTGTTAAAGAAGTGACTATTAGTAAAATTATATATTTTTTTAATTTTTTCTTAATGATTAAGGATATTAAAAAAATACTTAAAAGAAAATGATAAAAAAATAAATATACTATAAGTAGTAAATGGGTAGTAAAAGTGTAGTAACCCTATCACTACCCAAATTAATATGCCTACAGAGGATACTTTTCTCTTTGATAGTTAAAATAAGGATTACAGATAATACTACCACAAATTTAGGACAATTTATGATTTACTTACTGTACGGGTAAAAATGCACGCTACTAACTTACATAGAAGCAGATTCAAATGAATGCCACAACTCACCCATTGAGAAACCCATCCTTGTAAAGTTAAACGCTAAGGTTTAAATAATGGGTTTGGATCACAGTGAAACCAACCAGTTCATAAATCCTGCATCTCATCAACTTTATAGAAATAAGGATATAGTTTTTTTTCCCAATGTGGCGCCCCCAATCCCCCTTACATAAATACACAGGGATCGAGACGCTAGGATGGTGACAACACGGTCACACATCCCAACGAAGTGCCAGTGTGTGTACATGCAACAGTGTACAAATAAAATAACGCAGCCAATAGTCAACTAAGTATCAGAATTTATTTACAATCAAACATCAGTAAAAATTTAAATAGCAGTTATACAGTCATCCATAAAAATATATTACAATAGTTTTCAAATAAACAAACAAGTGATCCCAGATCACTCCTCGGGCGGAGCCGTCTCCTCAGGCTCGCCCTCCTCCTCCTCATCTGCATCAAAATCTGCGTTACCACAAAATGGTATCGCAGGTAAGTATGACCCCAAATAACAACGTAATATAAAATGCATTAAATGCAACTAACATGCATGCACATGAAAAATATGCATTTTACTCAACACATTATTTTCCCTGAAAATAATTATTTCAACACACGCCAAAATCTCATTTTGGCCCAAAATATCCGTAAAACATTTTCCCAGAAAATGATTTACCTAGAAATCCAACTCGCACTATTTTCCCAGAAAATAGTGCATTAATTCCATATGCACCATGCATTAATTCCATATGCACCATGCATTAATTCCATATGCACCATGGCCTCCCCTATGGACCATCCGCATGTCCTGGCTTCGTAGCGGTGCTCAGTTCCGCGCCCAGCGCGTACATGGCCAAGCACCCACACTACGCAACAAGCGATGCCCAGCGCGTACGTGGCCAGACATCCTCTAGTCCCCGCCAGCAAAAGGACCACGGAGTCGGCACGAGACCATCTCGTCCGATCCCATTGTCGCCCGGCGACAATCCAAGGGACGTTACTCAGTATATTCCGCTCCCGAGTAACCAGAGGAGCTCCACCGAGTTAATACCCCATCTCGGCTTGGGGTCGTGATACACATGCACCCAAAATCCATTCTCACATGAAAACTCAGTTTTCATAAACACATGAACATGGATGCAATACACGAAAACCCAGTTTTCTTTACAAACATGATCATACATGAAATAATGATATGAACATGCACCAACACTGATCCAACATCCATCCAGAACCAATCCCAACAAATCCAATCAAAACAACTCATCAACAACCAAACCAAATAAACCAAACCAACCAAACAACTCCAATCACAAATCCATCCGACCCCCGAACTCCTCGGACTCAGTCCGGCATGCCAAAAATATAGTGAAATGGGTTAGTGCAAAAATACATTTAAATTACGAAAGTTCTTTGGAGAAATACTTACAATGCTATATAATAATTTTCCGAGGATCACGGGTGCGCTCGAAGTGAAAAAATAGCTGTCGAACAGTGTAAAATACACTGTGGCCGTGGGTCACAGATACCCACTTTTCAACGGTGACAAACGAAGACTCAAATTTGATAGAGTAGGGCCTAGGGAGGTCGGTGAAGCTAGTGGTGGTGGTGGTTTGCCGTGGGTGGCGGCGCAATGGGCGGTAGAAGACCAAAATACCCAAATCGGAAATGTAGATGGTGGAGCTTCACCGGTGGCGGATCGGAGCTGGGGTTGGGTCCAATGGGTTGCCAAGAGGTCGAGGATGATGTGGTAAGAAGATGGTGGCCAATGGTGGTACGACGGCGGCGCAGCGGCGGAAAGAGTGCCGCGGCTTCCAGCCGTGAGTAGAGGCTCACGGCGGCTCAAGGGAGGTAGGAATTGATGGGGGGTGGTCGCCGGCCGGTGGGGAGCTGCTGGGCTGGGCGGTGCAGGCCACGGCGGCGCGACGGCGGTGGGTTGAGGGTGAACGACGGACGCAAGGGGAGAGAGGGAGAGCGGCTGGGTCGTGCGCGGGAGGGAAGGAGAAATAAGGAAGAAAAAGAAAAGAAAGAAAAGAAAAGGAGATGAAAGAAGAATGGAGGGAAAAGAAATGAGGTCCAATCCTCATAACTTGGGTCACAAAAATGATCCAATGGAAATGATTTCAAAACCTCAAGTTAAATAAAATAATTTAAACGTAATGGTAAAGTCAAATTGAAATAATTAAATCCCACAGTAATTAATTAAATATGAAAAACAATTTAAATGCACAACAATAAATAAATATTAAGAAAGCACATAAAAATTAGTTTTCACCAATTAAAATCATAGAAATAAACTCATTAAAAATCCAACCAATTTTAAAATACGAGAATAAAATTTAAATAAATAAAAATAATCCTTTAGTAAAAATACACTAAAATGCGGGGTGTTACACCCAAGACTAATGCATCTTCAAACATCAATGACTTATGCTCTATCAAATTACATGTTAACCACAGAAAACAGCCCATGACATTTGCAAGCTGCATAAACAAGTGAACATATAAATGTTTATATATATCCATTTGCCATATTTTTAATAAGTAAACTAAATTTTATAAAACCCAACACTGGAAATATATATGTGATGCAATGGGTCACAGTTCTAACGCACCCCACGTCATTTCTGATTGCAAGAACAGGCTAGAGAATAGATCAAAAGTTTCTTTTGTACTTGAAATGAGTAATTAATAATTTCAAATTTTAAAAAATAGAGTAATGCTACTCATCATCCCAACTTCCATCATCCTTCCATCATCCTATGATGTGGCAATCAATGATTGGAAATTATTTATTACATTTCACTTATAAACCTATCATTTAATGCCACATCATGGGATGATGAGATGATGATGGAAGTTGAGATGAAGAATAAATTTTTTCTTTTAAAAAACCCAACACTGAAAATATATATGTGATGCAATGGATCACAGTTCTAACCCACCCCATGTCATCCCTAATTGCAAGAACATGCTAGAGAACAGATCAAAAGTTTCTTTTCTACTGAAAATGAATAATAGAAAATTTCAACTTGCCATCTGTTGTACAGTTCTTTATCCATATTTGGTTTCAACTGTTAGATAAAAGTGCAATTAGTTGACTATGTTCCAAAGGAAAAATATATAATCTAGCTGAAGTACCTCTCACAACAAACAATTTACCTTGTCCTTTTTAAACTGCAAATCTAACCAACTCCCTTTTGATGCTTTGAACAATGTGATAATCACCCTTGTAGGCTTAACTACCACCTTACACTTATCCGGAATAATCTCCTTGTTCAATTTAGCTATGGCACATCGGTAATTCTTCCCTTGGACATCATGAAATTTGACATCAATGGATGTTGCCTTAAACTCAGTTTCGATTTTTTCATGCTCAGCTTCCTCAAGGGATACATATATTTGCAGGCTGGCAGAATCAACATTAAAGCAACCAATCTCCTTTAAACCAAGAAATTGAAAATGTAAACTCAAGGAAAAAAAAAAACATTTTACATCATATAATTGTTTTGATACCTTTCAACGCTTTGATGTCTATTTTGCTTCTAGGTTACAGAAAACCTAATATTTAGTAGCTTTATTAAAAACCCCATTTCAGAAATAAAACTTCATCATTGTCCTGATCTCAGCTGAATGATCCGAGTCTAACATATTTCAAAGCCAGGTCTGAGGAAACCTTAGGTGCAGTTGAAATAGGAGTTGCAATTTGCGAGAGAGGTGCGAAGACAGCCTCTTTTGACAACAACAATGAGAGAATCAAGAGCAGGTCAGTATTCACCAAAGCAAAATAAAGATCTACCCAGAGATTTATGATATCATTTTCTCATTTTCCTTGTGGTGACTACACGATGGCAACGGAGAAATAGATGGAGAGCTGCTGCTCCTTGAAGAAGAACTGTTGTCTGGCACGCTCCATGGTTGTTGACGGCGGCAAGGGCCATGAAGTGAAGAGAGAGAGAGAGGGGGGGTTTGAGTTGAGATAGAGAAGAGAAAAAAGAAGATGCACAGCAAAGAGAATTAGACAAAAGAGAAAAGATCGATCGAAATAAATAAATAAATAAATAAATCTGCCTACCTTCTGACGCATCTGTATGTTGGAAATTTCGACCTTCCAAATTTACCTCGATTCACCCTTTAGTGAAACAATTCTTCTACGGGCAATCGGCCCTTGCAAACGGCACGCAGTTGCCCAGTTCAATAATATTTTTTAATGCCACGTTAATTAAAAAAAAAATGAAGAACAAAAATGTGGGAAAGATGCTATTGTTGGCTTCTTCTTCTTCAAGTTTCTTTTTCTTCCAAAATATTGTGAGCTCTAAGGGAAAGGAAAAAACTTTCACATTGTGTTTGCTTTGATTGTTTAAAGAAAGTGGAAAAAAAACTGGAAAAAACGTTGAGTTCAGTCGCGTGAGATCGTCGTCATCTTCGTCTTATTTGCGTTTAATCTTCGGCATCTTCATCTGTAAATAAACCAATAAGAAATCACATTATGGGTCTTCCTATTCTTCTTCAAAGTACTCTACCGTGTGGGTCTTCATCTTCTTCTTCACTGTGTGGTAAGAAATCACAGTTTAGATTGTGCATTGAATGTATTGGATGAATTTGCTGTTTTGAAGCTATTTTTTAAGCTCTGTTTTGAAGCTTGAAAACATGTCTAAAAATGGGTGTCAGTTTCTCAAAATTGTTCTCATGTTGTAAGATTAGGAAATAGAAAGTTGAGAACCATGAGTTTGTTTTCCCATTCATAGTCCCCCTTGCAACCGTGGACTTTATATTCATCTCTCTCACATTATTCCTATCAATGGAAAATGGTCCAGCGATCCTTCTTTGGGTTCAATGGCTCAACTTTTTGAGCAGCATTCTGATTCGGTAATGGATCTATGGAAATCGTAAGGCAAGGGCAGAAGCTTGTGATGGACCCTTCTTGTCAGTTGTAACTTTCTTTAGAGCAGAAAGAAAATGTATTGGATTATAATGAAATAAATACAAATACCTTTTTTATTTAAGTTTGAAAATGATTTCCTGACTTCCTCTTTGTGGTTCTTGGGAAGTCTAGCCTTGTTACCTCCACTAGCTAGCACCTATCCGGCCTACGTAAAATGAGCTGACCATTGGTATCATATTCTTTAATACATTTACTAGATA
The DNA here is from genome assembly GCF_004785595.1 of Juglans microcarpa x Juglans regia. Classification (NCBI taxonomy): domain Eukaryota; kingdom Viridiplantae; phylum Streptophyta; class Magnoliopsida; order Fagales; family Juglandaceae; genus Juglans; species Juglans microcarpa x Juglans regia. The sequence goes on along the minus strand of NC_054594.1, from coordinate 23,248,141 downwards.
CTTAAGTTCAAAGACAAACACGATAACTTCCATGACCACAAATTCCGGCCTACATAAAATGTTTACGTATTTCTCTTACAATAACTCCATATTTAACCATTTAGTTTGTCTTGAAATCCTTAAACCCTTCATAAATAAGGTGTCGCAAGATAACAAAAGAGTGAAAGTAAAGTAATCCTTAATGAATTCATTATGCATGTTTATAGATGATTGTTTTACTCTTTTGAAGTTGTTTTTGTTCATTTTTATGATTTAACTTTACAATATTGGTAATTTGTTCATTCTCCTTTATAATCTATTGTGTAAGATTGCATCTAAAAGTTTTCTTAAAATAATAGTTGTAGCACACTATTTCACATTCTTTGCTGCATGAATTTTCTTGGTGCATTTGTTAGATATTTTTATAAAGAATCTTATAGCTTTTGTTATTCATTTGAGAAATTTCATTCTATTCACCGAAAAAAGTCATAGAAGAAAACTTTATTTTGATAAGAAACTTTTAGCACACCAACATGCGTCTTTGTTAAGTTAACAAGTTTTGAATTGGACTAATGAAGGTGCTAGAAACAATAAATTACAGTTATAAAGGAACAACTTTTGTCTTGATGTACCATCATAAATAATGCTATCACAAGCATTAGATCTGAATGAATTGGGCAAGGGAGATGCAGGTTTTATTAGGATTGAGCTATATTAACTTATTAGATCTCAAGTTTAAGGATTGGAAGCAATATTTCTGTCATTATTGTCTATGATCCTAGTCTTTTCTTATATATTTCTGTCATTATTGTCTTTGATCCTTGTCTTTTCTTTTATAGTTATTTAGTGCTTCAATGTGATGGGTGATAAATTAGTTTTGAAAATAATTAGTTTTGGAAATAAATTAAATGTTTGACTTGCTGCAAAAAGTTTAAAAAAAGCCGCTATTTGAAAACATGTTGAATTCTCTGAACTATTTTGCTCCTATAAAAATTGTTGTACAATTCTTTTTAATGCAACATGTCAGCATGGGAAAAGGGGAAGAAAACCCATCTCTCTCAACACCATGTAGCTCAAATCCTCCAACCTCGGTATGTTATATGATTATTAACATTTGTTAGGAATTTGTCAACCTCGTACTTGCTAATTATCATTATTATTGTTATGTTAGGATACCTCAACAACTGCTCCATTTCAAATTACATGCACGATTACCTTGGACCAGGGCCTGCATGATCACCGGCTTTTATCACATATCCAAATGCATACCAATGTCCAAGCAACATTCAGATGGTGATGCAACTTTGTTGTTAAGTTTTTTTTTTTTTTCCTATTTTTTGGAAGTTTTAGTTGCTTTCATTTTTAGCAGAATACTAGTTACCCATTTCAATATGGGATGAGACCTCCGACTCCTCCCATGGCTACAAGTTTCGGAACGACCGAAAGATTCCAAGAGGATATACCCGGGTGTAGGGAAACTGAAGTACCATGTTCCTCCTCTAGGGTTCATGAACAAGGTGAAGAGGATAGGCCAAATTTAGGAAAAACTTACGATGGCACTGTCAGAGGGGAAACTTACAATGGCACTGTCAAGTCACCTCCGTTAGACCAAATGGATGGTGGTGATATGATTGAGGAGCCAAAAGCGGGGATGGAGTTTGATTCTTTTGAGGAATTAATGAGCTATTATAAGGTATATACTAAGAAATGCGGGTTTGGATCCATGACATAAAGGAGTGAAAGGGATGACGAAGGGAGTGTCAGATATGTCACTCTTGGTTGTACCTGTGGGGGAAAAGCTCCAAATAGGACAATGAATGTCGCCAAACCATGCCCGACAGGAAAGACTGACTGTAAGGCAATGATTAATGCCATAAAAGTTGAGGAAAAGATGCAGTTGACCACAGTTCATAATACCCACAATCACGGACTGGGTCCACCGAAATCCCACTTCTTCCGATGTAATCGCGAAGTTATTGAGACCGTAAAAATGGTACTAGATACTAACGACCTAGCTGACATTCGAATGAACAAGAGTTTCAGATCTCTTGTTGTGGGTGCGGAAGGATTTGAGAACCTCCCATTTTTTAAAAAAGATTATAGCAATTACATCGATAAGGCAAGACATCTACAACTTGGAGCAGGTGGTGCTGGAGCGCTTCGAGACTATTTTTGTAGGATGCAGTACAAGAACCCCAGATTCTTTGCCTTGATGGATTTAGATGATGATGAGAGGTTAAAGAATGTCTTTTGGGCAGATCCAAGCAGTAGGGCAACTTATCAAGATTTTGGTGATGTGGTAAGATTTGATACCACGTACTTGACAAACAGATACAGGATGCCCTTTGCTTCCTTTGTTGGTGTAAACCATCATGGGCAGTTGATTCTCTTGGGAGCATGGTTAATTTCCAGTGAGGACACAGAGACTTTTACATAGTTATTTCAGACCTGACTGCAATGTATGGATGGTATAGCCTCGCTAGCTATTATTACTGGCCAAGACAGGGCAATGAAAAATGCAATTTCTATTATATTTCCAAAAAGCCAACATAGATTTTGCCTCTGACATATACTAAAAAAAGTCCCTGAGAAGCTTGGCTCCCATCGTGCCTACAAAAGTGGCCTGAAAACTCAGCTGATGAAATGTGTGTATGACACTCAAATTATTAAAGAGTATGAGAAATCGTAGGAAGAGTTAATTAGCACGTACAACTTGCAAGAGAATGTCTGGTTGCAAAGTTTGTATGCTAAGCGCACATATTGGGTAAGGTATTTCTAAAGGATTATTTGTTATTAATTTAAAAATTGATTCTCTTGTTTTAAATTTTCATATTTTAGTGGGTTTACTTTTATGATTTTTAATTTGTGAAAATTAAATTTGACATGTTTCCTTAATATTAATAATTCTTATGTATTTAAATTTCTCTTTATTTTAAATTAATTTGTTGTTGGGTTTAATTATTTTATTTTCATTTAATCACCACGTTTGAATTATTTTATTTAACTTGCTGTTTTGAAATCGTTTCCGTTGGATCATTTTTGTGACCCAAGATGCGAGGTTGGACCTCATTTCTTTCCCTTCATTTTTTTTCCTCTTTTTCTTTTTCCCTCCATTTCTTTTTCTCTTCTCTCTCTCTCCTCTCCTGCGCACTGCACCCCCTCTCCCCGTGCAATTTCTTTTCCTCCCAGCCCGCCGCCGTGCGCCACCATACAGTGACACCGCCCAGCCCAAGACCTTCCCCACCCACCGGCGACCTCCCCCTCTAGTTTTCAGCTCCTCACTCTCCGGCGTTCTCCTCCACGCTCGGCTTGAAGCCACGGTGTTCCTTGTGCTTGCGTACCACCGTCGCGCCACCTCTGGCCACCATTTCTTGACCACTTCATCATCGACCTCCTAGCAACCCAATGCACCCAACCCCAGCTCCGATCAGCCACCAATGAAGTACATCCAACTCCATTTCTGATTTGGACATTTTTTTGCACTTCAACCACCCTTTACGCCGCCACCCACGGCCAACCACCACCACCACTAGCTTTACCGACATCCCTAAGCCCTACTCTAGCAATCTCAAGTCTTGGTTTGTCCCCGTTCAAAAGTGAGTTTTTGAGACCCACGGCCACAATGCATTTGGCACTGTTTTGTTGCTACATTGCCGCTTCTAGAACCTCCGTGATCTTTCAAAAATTATATGATAGCATTGTAAGTATTTTCTCAAAGAAATTTTGAGATTTAAATGTATTTTCGCGCTAACTCATTTGTGAATTGATTGGTTGTGCGGGACTGAGTCCGAGGAGTAAGGGGTCGGTTGGATTGGATGATAGAGTTGTTAATGTGATTGATTTATGCTATGCGATTTGTTAGCTGTTTCGGGTTTAAATGTTGGTGTTTTGTGTTTGACGTGGGTTATGGTGGATATTGGTGATTTTAGGAAGTGGTGATATATTTTGGGATTATGAAGGTTTTAAGCTTTGAGGAATTAAAATAGGTTATTTAAGAAGCTTAGGCTTAAATATTGAAATCCGTGATTGATTGAAAACTTACAGAAATTACGTGATTAGTTTTATAGGTGACGATTTATAGTCGACTAGAAATTTTTTAGGAAAATTCTGAAAAGATAAGTCGTCCAGGTAAGCGGGGTTTTTATGCTAGATTTGCATAAACATAAAATGGACTGATGTTGATTTTTGAAAATATGCATGTTTTGTTATGAAAAGAGATTTGAACTACCTCAGTTATTTGTTCTGCATTACTCATGAGATTCTGTTTAAGAATAAAGTATTTTCTGGCATGATTAGTGTAGACATGAGCTATTTTGCATATTGCTTCTGCACTGTGCAAAAGAGCGAATATGAAAGTTTGTGCATAAAATTATGTTTTGTGATTTCTAAAAATTTTGTTCTGTTCATAAGATGTTCTGTACTCTGATATGATGTAATTTCTGAAAACTTTTGGCATGACATTCCGAATCGAGATGTGGTTTGTGGATGGTGATCTATTTGACCTACCACAGGTGCTAATAGTGGCTTCTGTTTGGGTTGGTACCAACTGTTCTGTTTCTGGTTCACCCACTTTGGAAACAAAGTGGTTTTGCTGGTGGTCTTTCCTGTGTGCACACTCGGGGCTCCGAGAATAAATAAGGGAAAAATTCACATTCTGTTTCTGCTCGATTAGCTACTGGGGTTTGCACAACCCTACCACTAGGGTTAAACATGGCCTCTAATGTGATATGATGCTCTGGTACGGTGCTGGTCAGTTATGCTATGCCAAAAGAATTTGAATAAAAATATTTTTGAACTTTCACTCTGATATTTTTGATAACATGTTCTGACTCTGCATTCTGAAAATAAAGTATTTTGTTCTGCATTCTGAAATCTGTAAATGCTCATGTTTGCATACTAGTATATGTTCTCTGCTTACTGAGTTGTTGATAACTCATCCCTCTCTTATGTCCAATATTTTTAGATGATTTTTTGGATATTTCAACTAAGGTTCAGGACTATGAAGAATTGGGTGAGATGACTTAAGAATAGTAGATTAAGAATAGAAAGTTTTCGATGAGTATTGGTGATTTTTGATAATTATATTGTTGAAATGTGAGTTTAAGTAACATATAAATAAGTTGGAAATTTTTGGGGTTACTGTATTGAGGATTTTATATACGAGTATGTGTGGTTAATTAAATTTGAAGTGTTTACGTTTGATTTGAAGCTTTTGGAAGAGTTTTAGAAATGTTGAAATTGATTATCATGTATTATGAGTTAACTCTCCGGACTCTCAGGGACGGGGCGTTACACAAACTAAGAGAATGATAATACCAGACACAGCGTCACTTCAAGTCCTTTGCTAATATTTTCTTCCATCTATTTCTTTACGAGAATTGAGACTCTCTCTGCTCGAATCTGATAGTATAACCCAAATATATACAACATTACATGTTGAATGTTGTAAGTCCTATATTATAATCTCTCCTTAAATTAAACCTTAATATTTAATTTCATAATCTATCATAGGAAAAATCTCCGTGGATTGTTCACAACTCTCTCTTCTTGTTCATAACATTGAGCAAGAATCTTGGGTACTAGAAATCAGTCGAAAAATAACCTAAATTGCCATTTTGATTACAACAGAAACGAAAATCTTATGTCTGTTCTTGGAGTTATTCACACCCAAATGATCATTATTATGCCTGGTCTTGGAGTTATCCATTTGGTAAAACTAAAAGCCCAAAATCAGACCAACAAAGAAATACCGTTTTTTGCAAAGTCACACAAAATCAAATCATTCATATCCTTCGAAGCGGTATCCAAAACTTTAAACTGGAGCTCAAATGTTGTCAATCTTTCATAGAATCCAGCTTCAATCTCCAACCATTTCAGCAAACTATATACTTGATTTTTCTGTACCCACAAACCATTCACATCTTCAAAAGAAAACCCAGAACATCAACATTCAAGCTCAAAACAACTGTGATTCCGTGACTTATTCCGAGTGAATAAGCATAGAACACAGATCAACCCCACAAAGAGCAACAAATAGCAAACCTGAAAGTCAGAAGCAGAAAAACATACCCTTTTCTTCGCTCAGTGCAACCAACAAAATCCAGATTCAATCAGTTTTATAGAACCTAAAAAGATTCCTCAAATCTCAAGCTCATATACTTGAATTATACTGAATTAAAAATCTGAAATCTGGCAGAAGACACTACCCGATAGAACCCAAACCCACAAAATTAGGCTGGAAGGTGAGCCGTCAATATTCTAGAAAATCAATTCGAAGTTGCCCAACAATAAATCCTCTTTAGGGTGTACACACTTCGACACGAAATAAGCAAAGAATGAAAATACCATTCAGTAATACAAAGAGAAAGAATCTAAAAAACCCTAACAGTTTGTAGATAAAAAAAAAAATCACACATTTCGTAGATAAAAAAGTCCTAAGAAAAAATTATGGAATGTTAATAGAAAATATACTCATTTAAATAGGACCTTGGATTTGTGGTAGCAGACGTAAAAAATGAAGCTGCATGCTGAAAGTGGAGTTGCGTTCCGAAAATTTGAAAGTTGGGGTTTTTCGGGATGAAGGGGAAGGAAAGTTAGGGTTTTTCTGGATAAGGGAAATGGAGAAGTTGGGGTTTTTAGGGATGACGGGGAAGGGGCTCTTCCCAGAAGATGAAGATGAAGGGACGATGACGAAGGGATTGCTACCTTCGGTAGGAGACGTGGCTGAGGGAAGGACAAATCGAAGGCTTCGTTCGTGTGGGTGGTCTTACACTTTCAATCTCGACACTAAGGGAGGCCGTAAGTGGCACCTTTGAGTGGAGGGATGTGTCTTCGAGGGAACAAAGAAAGAGGTCTCGTGAGGAGCAGAGAGGGAGTAGAGAGAGAGGGATGTTGGGAGGAAGAAAAATTGCAGAGAGGGAAACTTATTTGGTTTGAAACATGAGGATGAGGGAAACAATTCAAATCAAAATGGGGCGTTTTGTTTAATTGTCACATCAACAGCCGCTTGCACAGCGCTTCCCCCAAGCAATTAAACTAATTGTTTTCCTTAGTGAAATACGAAGAAAAAAAGAGAAATAATAATAATACAAGAATTTATATAAAAACTCCCAAACAAAATAAAAATCACTAGACCCAGAAAAGAAAATACATTATGTGAAAATTACTACAATTACACAATTTTTCTCCTCACCCCAAATAACACCCACAAAACTTCTCCACTAGCAAAACTTTAACTCTCACATCTTTCCTTTTTACAAGCAAAGGTTAATAGATAAATTTTACTAGAGTCAGAAGTTACTAATTAAGCTTATGACTTGGTGTACTTTATCAAGAGGCTAAGCCCTCTTATTTATAAGCCTTAAGGCCTGCTCCTCAATCCTCTCCCACCGGCGTGGGACTCCAAAAGCAGCAAACCCAACAATCTCCACCTTGTGACTTTGGCTGATCCCACAGCCATGCTCCACCACAATGAAGATATTCATAACTTTCGCTATCATGCTCCACCATAAAAGTATGCCCACTTAAAATAAACCAATTCCAAGTATTTCAATTTTGGCTTATGTCGAAAATAACCTTGCTGAAAATTATGATGCAACTTCCATATTTGGCTTTCTTGAAAGTTCATCAGTCATCGACATATATTTCCACCACACCCTATATTAATGACAAACCAATGCATGCATGCAACTTGTGAACCTGCTAAGATTAACACATCCTCTATCGTGATAACTTTGAGAATTAGCGGCATACCATGAGAATGTATATGTCCCTTTTCAAAAGATATTGTCTTCCATGGAGAGAGACACAACGTTAGTTTCATTACCAGTATCTTCATTTACTGACTTAGAGCCACTTGCCGAACCTGCTCTCGCTCTTAGACAATTTTTCTTGACTAGCCCAAATTGTCCACACCCCCAGCAGACTGCTCTGATACCACTTGTTGAAATTTGGACCTCCCAAATTTACCACCCCAAGATTTACCCTTCTGTGAAATATGAAGAAAAATAGAGAAATATTACCAAAACAAGAATTTACGTGAAAACTCCCAAACATGAGAAAAACTACCAGACCCAGAGAATAAAATATACTATGTGAAAAATTATTACAATCACACAATTTTTCTCATCACCCCAAACGACACCCATAAAGCTTCCCCACTAGCAAAACTTTAACTCTCACTTCTTTCCTTTTTACAAGAAAAGGCTAATAGATAAATTTTACTAGAGTTACAAGTTACTAATTAAGCTTATGACTTGGTGTACTTTATCAAGAGACTAAGCCCTCTTATTTATAGGCCCTAAGGCCTGCTACTTAATTCTCTCCCACCGGTGTGGGACTTCAAACGGAGTAAACCCAACACTGTAGTGGGTCCAAATCCTCCGCTTCTAGGTCACTGTGGAGGAGATTGAGAAGAGAAATGTAACATATGGGTGACTCGGCGTGGTGTAAAACTTGTTGATGCCAACATCAATTGTAGAGAAGGAGAGAGGGACTGGGGTGGGTTGTAGCACAAAGGAGAAAGGAGGGAGAAGAGAAACGAAAGAAAGAGAAAAAAATAACTTAGGGTTTTAACCCCTCCGTAGTGAAAAGTCGGAAACAAAAAATGGAAGAAAAAAGAAAACAAACCTGAAGAGAGAAGATGTAGAGACGAATAAGAAAAGAATATCAGATCTTAGATCGTCTACCACTGCATGCAAAGCAAAAAAGAACAAAGAAACCATCTATTTTGTTAAGAAATCTGGAGACTAAAAACCCATCTACAATCCTCAAACCAGTTCAATGGTATGAAAACAAAAAACTCAACGATGCAGAAAACAAACCTGAAGAGAGAATATACATAGATGAAGACGAAGAGAAGATGCAGAGAAGAGAGAGACAGAGAGAAGAAGAAGAGAGAAAAATGTTACTTTCGGTGAGAAGAAGAAATAGAAAATGAAGAGGGAAGAGAAAAATAGGAAAGTAAAAAGACTGAAAGAGAAAAAAAAGGTGAAGCTGCATACCCCTAACATATAAGTTGCACTAAAAGACTAAAATATCCTCATTTAAACGGATACAAAAAAAGAAAATAGAAGAATAAAAAAGACAAATCATCAAGCACAGATTATACACGGAGGACGTCAATTTCACTATTCATTACTATGGTGGCTCGATAACCGCTTATTATAATAACGAGTCTATAACCTGCACAATGCACGGATCGTTATTTATGTTAAATTTTATAACTCTAAATAGTTTAGTATACATAATTACTTTCACAACTATTAGAAAGATTATATCAAATGTATATAAAATAGAACATGTTCACTTCACTAATAAATATTTTCATAGTCAATTTATAATATGGCCAAAAGGAGGAGGCCCAAATTAAAGACACAACCATGCACGTACGGCCGCATGCAAACAAACAAAGAAACGGATTGGAAAACGTTTTCGCTCACCGGAATGCAGACCGCTTAGGAAAAAATGTCGGTAGATTTGCCGAAGATGGACTTGAAAAACTTATTATTTCGGCTGATGTAGAAAACACTTTGTTATAAGCAATCTAAAACCAACCAAAAAATGCAAAACATTTTCAGCAGCCCTTTATGAAAAAATAACAGAAAGAATTTACTCGAAACATTACTGATGAAAGGCGTATGCATTCCTGTAAACGCATCCGCTGGGAATGTATGTTTCCTCCTTATCAGAAGTACAGTTTTGTAAACGAATTGCGTTGTGGATAGCCGCTCGTGCTCTGGCCAAATCTTCTTCAATCTTCTTCGTCCTACTCCTTTTCTGCACACGCAGAAGAAAAAGGGTGAAAATGCAGGAAACTCAATTTCTATCTTGACAAACCCGGCTCCAATCATTCACCATGCCAAGAAAACAAAGTGACGCAACCTCTTTTGGAGGATACTAAGCAGTAATAATCATGCCAAACATCAAGTCGAACCAAACCCAGTTGCTACTTTGACAAAATCGTGAGGGAATCATCAAGAAGATGAGAAAACAGCTGGCCTTTTTCTATAACTGGGTATTTCTACCTCCCCAAGCACTGTATGGCCTAAAAGAAACATCAAGATTCAAGAGTGAAACGATTTCAAAGCAAACACCATCATCGAGAAAAATTGCGTTAAACACAACCCAAATGGAATCAACAATCAGGTTGGCATAAAAAAAGTGGACCCTTTCTTTTCCCTCTTTAAACCAACGCACAAAAACACGCACACTCTCAAGACTCTCTACACCCCCGCGTCTTTTACTGTTCAGTTTGGTGTCAAGCTCTCGGTGGAAGTTGAGAAGTGCGGTGTTGGTATCTCAAGCACACGAAAAGGCTAAAAAGCTACGGACGCCGAACGCAAGAGGACGGAAGGAAGATACAGACGTCCAACGAAGAGGTGCGAAGAAATAAAACAAATGAAGAGAAGAGGAAACAGAAGAAAGAAAAGAAGAGCACGCACGTTCTAGACAAAACCTGAACGCAAAAGACAAAACAAATTAATGAAAAGAAGGAAGAGGCTGGCATTTCATTCGAAACGTGTTTAGAAGTGCGGTGTTTGTGTCTCCCGACTTACTACTGGTTTTCATCTCTCTTTTCGCGCTATGCCACCTCTTTTCAGACTCACCTTCTCATTTCACACTTGCACCCTTTCGTTCCCTTATTTTATGGTACGAAGGACAACTCAGCAATTGAATATTTAACTTTTATATAATTAAATAGATAATACTAGTATTAATGAAGGGGCATTTATCCAGTGAAGAGAAAATATATATATTAATTATATATATATGAACTATATATAGATAAAAAAGTAAATTAATATACACACCAATAGACGTTTGTCTAGTTGGGTGAAATAATTTTTTTACAAAAATAATATGACTTTTCCAAGAAAATTTGATTAATAAATAATTTAACACAAACAAAAACAAAGTTTGTTACAAGTTTACAAAATAAATTAAGTACCATACTTGCCTAATGTCAACTATGTTTGATACAAGTTTCCAAAATAAAGTGGTACACAGATCATATATGAACCATAGTTTAATACATAATTTCACATGTTGTGTACTTTTTCTGCAGGATGAGAGGATATTGAATTTTTTATAACGTTACTTGAGTTGATCTATATCTGTACCAAGCTGAATCATCCTATCTTTTTAGGAAGTTTGAGCGGTAATACTCTCCCAGAATGAGGCTGCCACGACTACCAAGGCTGTAGTACATTTCTCCTTGGGCAGGCTTCAAGAACTCATTAATGCTGACAAACTACCACATAATACTAGTTTAGTATTAATCAGGATAAGACAAGCAACCCAAGGAGAATGAAAAGCATAAAAAATCAAGTCAAGGCCGGAGCAAGCATTAAGTAGCAAATCATATGAACGATATAAAACTCTTGGATAAACATGTTAAAAAATAAAAATGAAATTTGGTTTCTTTAAAAAGAAAAAATGGAACTGCATAACTATTCACAATTTTTGCCAGCCATGCTTTGCCCACAAGTTCCAAAATCCTGAAAGAGTATAAATAACTAACAAAAAAGATTTAAAACTAAAGGCTAGAGATTACAAGAATAAATTTTCAAAAAAACAATGATTATTTTTCTAGAGCATCCACTCTAATGTTTGGTTTACCTAATCCAATGTGGTTATGTATATAATGGTCACTGCAATTACAACTACATGGCCAAAAAATATAAGATCAAATAGAAAGTGTAAAATGAGGATCTTATCAAATTATTAATTTTTTGAAACAATATGGTTACAAACTTAAGAAATTGGCTGTGGAGAAAATTTTGAGACAAACTAGGGTTCACGTATCTAGTAAATGAAAGAAAACCATCATTCTTATGCCAGACCAAAAAAAAAAAAAAAATTTATGAGGACAAGTCAAGCATGCATAGTAGCAGATACTCTAAAATCTAAGGCTTTAATGTGCATAAGAATGCGCATAACTACACATATCTCTTTGAGCAAAAGAGTAATACTCTCTTTGGATTTAGACACTACCAAAATAGAAGAATGTGCATAACTACACATATCAGGCACCCGTTGGGAAATTACATTTGATTATTCAAATTTGACCTTTAGCAATTAGCTAAAAGAGCAAGAGAATGGAAACAATTGTTTGTAAAAGAAAGTAATGCACGTTATCACCTATTTTAGGTCCCACAAGGGGAAAAAGCAAAACACTTTGTCCCATTACATGCCCATAAAGGAAACGTTGAGGTAAAAAAAAAAAAAGGCAAGAGGACTAAAGCATAAATAGGTAGTGAAGACTAAAGCATAAATGGGTAGTGACTAAAATTTCTAAGTCACTTGAGCCCATGATAAAAATTTAAATACAATTGAACGGACAATCACAATCATCATAAGTGAGATGAATAATATTATCAAATATAATGCTTGGGCAAGCAATGCAAAGATATATGAGGTTAAACAAAACACTAGTTAGCTTACATATACTGTTAGGACAGCTACGATAACAACGCTAGTAAATGCCACAGAAGCTTGCACATGGTAAAATTAACTTACGATCACAAATAATAACAAAATCAACATAAATCATGGACAATTACAATCAAACTTAAGCTTCCAGGCGTGTCAAGAATATATAGCACACTTAATGACTATCATAAGTTTGATTACACCATATTCAAAAGAATCAAACCATAACAATTATTCTAATGCATCCCAAAGAAGAAACAAATTTATCACCAATTTCCAATACGACTTCCTATAAAGTACCATAGAACAAATAACACCCTTTTGAAAAATCACATCTTCTTCTGATTTCCACAACAAGAAGGCCCGTGTCCCTTTTTTTTTTTTTTTGTGGTTTTGGTGAGGAGGGGGGCAATACATTTGGAGATATTGAACTCATGCAAACTTGTGATGTACCCCAATTGCAAACAAGTGTCTAAATGCTCATTGTCCTCAGATGAGGTAGAAACAGCTTTTGAACCTATTTGGGAAAACCTCTTATTTTCAGGCTCGAATTCAAGGGAAACTGACTTGGAGACACTTCTTCATTTTTGCTCAAGCTGTTCATATTTAAGGACAATAAACATCAGTGCAATAGATTTAGGTCGTTCACATGGCTTTATGTAGAAGAAATGGTTCTGATGTGTATGTATGCATAGTCGAATCAAGTTTAATTCTCATCTGATTGTGCAAGGCCTCATTCTCCAGCATTGTCTTTTGATCCTGCGGGTAACATAAACCCAAATCCAAGTTAATTCTAATGAAAAGCGAAGCGTAATCCAAAAGAGCATGTTATTGATTCCCACATTGATATTTTCATTAGCCTCTGTTTCTGAGGTAATGGAACTTCACTTCAAAAGAAAATCTCTTTCCATTTCTAAATTCTGGAGTGAATGAGACACCAAATTTTCAAAAGAAATAATTCTGATAGCATTAATTTTATTTTACAAGTTTCAAATTGTGGTAAATCATTACCATCGAAAGTTTCAAATTTTCTTTCATGTGAATCAGATTGTGCCTAAATATGAACCATCACTACAAGGTATCAGAGAATTAGTTTAATCATGTGCTACATTTATTCACAACTGAATTCTTGAAATCAGATCTCAAACACAAAGAGTGGTACAAAAGAATAGTCTTCCATAGTGCTTTAACATTAAAAAGAACTCTCTTTTACGACCTTGTTTTGCTTTTGCAAAGAGTGGCAGTTTATTACTCAAGAGAATCATAAAAAATGACTTGTGAAAATACTTTTTAACAGGCCAGATCGTTTTTTTTTTTAGCTTTGGATCCCAATAAGAACCTCATTCAAAAAGGAAAAAATGATCTGCACCCATAAAAAATTGCAAGCCTAGTTTCCTATAATCTGGACTGCTTAAGTTGCTCCAAAAGTACTTCCTCCTGCAACAATAAAGGCAATAAATTTCCATGCAGTTTGAGAGTTCTGAAAGAAACTACATATGAAGCCAACTTTTAATTGAAAGTTTGGCTGCCATTTAAAAAAGTAGAGGACTAATTAGGACTTAAATGGGTGCATAGAAAAATGTTAACAGGGTGGAATTATGGAAACAATAAGAATTTTGATTAACACTAGAAAAAAAAAGTATAATAGCAGTGACTTTTTAATAAACGATTCACACTTTAGAGTTAGATACACATACTTCTGTTGAAAATATGCAGATTCTTAGTGCTGTTAAAGCAAAAACTTGATCCCCAACTCTTTGACCTTAAGGAGAAATAATCCAAATTTAGCAATAATAATAAATAAAAAAGCATAATTATCTACTATAGTTTAAGTGGGAAGCAACCTTTTGCTGGAGATTACTGTAGACTTCTTCCCTTCCCCTTTAATCTCTTAGATAATTCCAAAAGTTGCTTCTCATATTGGTTGTGGATGGCTGCCCTCAACTCAATCTGGCCTTCAAGTTTTTTTATCTTCTTATGTAGATTTTTATGACTTTGATCTATGCCAGCTTTTGCCTTGCTCTCAAGGTTCTGTAAGTTCTCTTCTAACTTCCTCAAAGATTCATCTTTGGATTTGGATTCCTGCCTTGCTTTTTCAAGTTTTATGCAATAAAGAAATAAGTAAATAAATCAAAGTTAAAATATAACTTAATCATCATTACTGTAACTTAAAAAAGTGTGAATGGTATAGAAGAAATGTAATTATTCATCTAGCTAGAGTTATCAGACTTATGGAAGTTGCTATTCAGGGAGCTTTAAACAACAAAGTATTGTAGAAGATAGAAAAAACAGAAGCAACAAAGAAGCAATAATTCATCTAGCAACAATGAATTGAGATGAAACATTTATGGTGGCATTAATTTCCAGATGTGGTTAAGCAACAAAGAAATTGTGTTGTCTTTGATATTTCAAGGATCTTATGAAGTATTTGTTAAAAAAAAGGTGAAAGTAAAAATTGAACTATCGATAATGGACTATAAATAATGGAATTGAATTCAGAAGATGGGAATTGATGCTAAAGCTAATACCAATATGCAGAGATAGCCCATGAACAATGGATAATAGAGCAAATAAATTGGATAACATGCAACAAGAACTAACAGAGCATTGTGAATTTATAGATAAAGACACCATTTAATTTTCATTGCATAACCAATGAATCCATTTGTATTTACAACATGTAGAGTTTGGAAAGATATTAAAAAAAAATAACAAGTGAACTTACCATGATGCTCCCGTTTCTATTGAACAACCAAATGAGTAGTCTATATGAATACGATTGCCAAATCTATCCCTTGATTCTAGCAAGATCACCTGAAAAAAGAAATTGACGATATTTAGAAATTGCAGAAAGCAAGACAGAGTCTTGCCTATCTAAAGCTTTTAGTAAAGAAAAAAAGATATATTGCATTACATATGATCACCTTAAATGATGCATCATTGAGGATATGTGCAGCAGCTACTCTCGAAATACCACTACCATTATAACTGAAGCTAATGATTATAACTAAAGCTATTGAACCTTGTTGCCCCTAAATATGGGAGGCAAATGTGCCTAGTCATCATACACATGCATATCAGCACGGGAACAACTTTCTCAAGCACATATAAATTTAATAGAAGGTGAAAAGAGACATCCTGACTTAATTAGAATAAATCCTGACTTAATTATTTCAGTTAAAACTCTTTAGCTCCATCTTTTTCTCCACACAAATTAAAATTAAATAAATAAAGAAACAACTGTTAATATTGTAACTCTTTTAAGCGAGAAAAATCAATCTAGATTTTTTTTTTGACATTCAAATATACAATTGGCACCCAGAGACGAATCACATTAAATGCAAGAACAATGTTATATTTTTCATCGCAATCATGCCAATTTAAAAAAAAAAAAAAACCAATTTAATTATGATTGATCTCGACTCCTAACTAAAAGCTCATCTTTACTGCAGCAAATAATAAATCGTGTTTATTTTCCACACTAAAAGAGTAACTTGATTTAAACTATTGTAGACAACACAACATTTGACCATCAAAGTACATCTGTGAACAAAACAGCCTTGAAAGAAACAAGTTGTCAACACCTTATTGAAGTTTCATTTCCTTGAAGAACGCTTTCCAGTTGCTCAAGGAATAACTTCTTTTTTTTATTTTATTATTATTATAGGTAGGAATAACTGACAATATGTTTTTCACATGGATAGAAACAAAGCATGTTAAAAATATGAGTGAGTATTAAGACTTCCATCATAAAACTACAGACCACCAGTCAGCGTTTTATGATTTAAAACATCGTAATTGTTTTTTAAAAAAGCATTTTTACAAGTAAATATTTTTAAAAAATTAAACCAAAACAAAATCTACTCTTCCTACAATATACACGCGGAAAATTAAATTTCGACGAAGGCTCATGCCAATGATTGCCCAATACTTTATGGTCTACACAATACATGTCCTATTCACTCTAACCAAGTTTCCAAGCAGCCTATGTTCTTGGATATAAAATCAATCATTTCCAAAACCAAGGACATGCCATTTATTCCCATAGCCAATTCATACAAGAAAAATAAAAAAGTAAAGGCTCTGTGTCATTGTCTACCCAAGGTTTCATGACCCCACAATACTTACAAAAAAAAATTCTCACTGAAAATTAAAATTAAAAGAAACTAAGAAAATGAGGGTTTTAGAGGAAAATATTTGTGTAAAGATAAACCCAACGCTACAGAAAACCACGACATGCAAGGAAAAAAATCTTAATCCATTTATTAAACTATTGCATGGCATGCTTTATAATTGTGTCGTGATCCAAAGCATTTATAATTAAACAAGACATTTTTATAACCTGAAACTCTCGCTCTCCTCATGCTCTAACCCAGATTCAACACCATATATATTCACAACTAGATTCGCAACATTAGCCCCTATATGGAATAAAAATATATGAAATAACTCTCTAGATTAGGGCATTGTAAAATTTATAGAGCAACCGGTGATGGAGCAGTAATATCCGTAATACTTACAGAGCCGCTAGTGACGGAGATTTACTCCAATGGAGATCGACTAAAGGTTTTCTTTGTGTCCCTCTTGTAGACACCCTAAAAATTGAAATTATAACAAACTTAGAAAATGAGAGTCTTAGAGGCAAATAGTTGTGTAAAGATAAACCCAACGCTGCAGAAAACCACGACATGGAAGGAAAAAAAAAATCTAAACCCATTTATTAAACTGCTTTTAGTGGGAATCTGGATGTAACTTTGCACTGAGCAAAGCAATTCTCACTGAGGAGAGGCTTCAGCCATCAGGGCCTCCAACACCCTATTCAACAAAAACCAAAAATTAAACCTAGACTCAGAGATAGAAAATCATAGAACAATCCCAACCAAAAATTGACTAGAACAAATTAACACAATAAAAGGGAAAAAAAGAAACTAAGTCAGAGCTAGGCTTCTCTAGCCGTGGACTGTGGAGAGAGAGAACTACCGAAACCACCGTTCTAAGGCACAATGGAGGAGATCGAAAAGAGAAATGGCAAATCGGGCTGGAAATCGTAGAGGTTAAGGTCGGGATGACGGAAACAAAGGGAGAGAGAGGCATTGGGGCTAGGTCTCATAGCTTCCGTGGTTCGGGTTTCAACAAGACAAAGAAATCGAGGGTCGCGAGGTAAAGAGAGAAAATAGAGGGGGTCTGAGTTCAGAGAGAGCTTGAGAGGCAGATGAAGCCGAGAATGAGAGATGGATTTTTGTGGTTTAAAATTCTTTTGGAAAAAATATCACTCACACGACGTCATACCATAAGATGTAAAGATTAAAATACCATCACATAAACGGACACAAAACGTGAAAATAGAAGGATAAAAAAGACAAAACATCCAAAAAAGGACAAGATGCATGGGGGACGACAATTCTACTGTTTACTTCTATCACCACTTATATTATATAAATATATATATACTATAGATAAATAGAATAGATATATATATATATATATCTCATTATTTTAAATAATAACACAATATTAATGCAGTACGAGGTTCGTCAAATTTCGTATTCCTCTTTTATCGTTTAAAAGTGCGTGGAACAACAAAATTCTCACATTAAAGTCACCTCTGTTGAAAATTACAGCCGAATTTTTTACGGTCCTCTTCAAATTATTAGCTTTGCGTCTTTATCCATCTATTAAATATAGAGAAATGCTGCTTCTCTCGATGGGGACCGACAATGTTTTACTATTATTTTTATTTAATGATTAAGAAAGTATTTTTAATAATATTATATATATATTTTTAAAATATTAAAAAATAGATAAACTAAAGCAAAAATAGAAGAAGATAAAATACACCGTCGGGAGCCCCCATCTGTTTCTGTAGAGCTACTCTTAAATATATAATTGTTTTAAAAGCACTGACATTGAAGTAACTAAATGTCATGCCAATGAAATCTAAAATATAGCTAAGTTCTGCTTAGACCTGCATAGAACTAGCTAAAGTCCATTAGGTGAAACTCTGCTATAGTAAATGTAAAGGGAAGTCCAAACTTGGCTATTCACTATTCACAGATCAAACGCATATTTAATTTCCAAACTTTTGATTGTTTACATTCTAATATTAAGACTGACTATATGTTAATTAATAATTTAATAATTTTTGAATTATTAATTAACATATTTAATTTCTAAACTTTTGATTGTTTGCATTCTAATGTTAGCACTAATTATATATTAGTTAATAATTTAATAATTTTTAAATTATTAATTAACATATACTTAGTGTAGTGGCAAAATAAAAAACAAATTAAAAAAACTTATTACTAAACAAATAATATTATATTATTATTTTGACTTATTTTTACTTAATCTAATGTGGGGTTATATATATTTATTATTAAAAAATAATATTATATTATTATTTTGAATTATTAATCTAATGTGATGTTATATATTTGAATGGCCTTGACTTTTAGCCAAATATCTAGCTTTTGTCAAATTTTAACTTTGACTATGGCTAAACTGATGCCAATACTCTAAACCACTTTCTTTATTTTTGTTATATCAAATTATCTTAATTATTTTTAATTATTATATTTATTTAAATAATATTGAAGCCTTACAGCCTTTTATGTCTTTCACTTCTAGTAATATGTCCCACACCTTTTATTACCTTTTTTTAACGGCTGCCAAAAGACATATTATTCGATTTTCACATCGATCGTAGTAACATACAAACAACACCAGTCTTCTGTCTTTTCCTATTTTCCTCTATCATGTCATGTCTCAATCTTACCACTACAACACAATTACTTTTTAGTGACAGTTAAAAAATTATAACAGACCTTAAACTGTTACTAAAAAATATTTTCTGTGACAGTTTCTGGAAATTGTCACTAAAGATAGATGAGATTTTTTTTACATTCTAACATATGAAAAATTTACGTTCGAACGTCACATATACGTTCGAACATTGCGGCTGTTTACGTACGAACGTGAAATGTTTTGGTGCAACCGTTCGAACGTTATTAATTAACGTTCGAAAGTGAAATGTTTGCGCCAATGTTTGAATGTTAATTAATAACGTTCGAACGTTCATTGTAATTTAAATTAAATATGACTTTAATTTAAAAATTATGTGATTTTTATTGTACATAATTTGTGAATAAGTCTAAAAAATTGACTTGTATATATTTATATATACACAATTTGTAATATATAAATATATATTTATGTTTATATATATTTGAAATGTAGTGATTTAGTATTAAAGTTGAAAAATATAACATCAAAAAAGATTAATAATTGAAATTAAAAAACAACAGAAATATTCAGTAATATTTTTCTTTACAAATATTAAAAATAAAATGCAAAATTTGATAGAATGTAGTAAACAATAGTCAGATGATAATGTTGTCCGCGAAAGTCAAACTCCGTACCTCCTCAGTCAAGTATCAACCTTGTCGTTAAGGATAGTTACACGATGGGTGAGTTCGGCAACAGACGCCAATATAGCCTAGCTCGAGCGATCGATCCATCTTATGATCGATATGCGCAGTCAGCTGTGAGATGACCGCATCAACCCAAGCAGGTCGCACACCTCCTGCAGATGTACTCGGCGTATGCTGACTATTACTCCCCACATGACCTGGCTCAGGCTGCGTTGGAGGAACTAGATCCTCTACAGGGGGTGGCTGACGTCTCCTTGCCTGTCCAATGCTAAGTTAATGAGTGGTCATGTGGAGGGGGCTCATCTAATATTTAACTCGCTCCTCTGGCTGATTAAGACACCATATGGGAGATTATCCGTAGAGACGATGCTCGCCTCGTAACGGATCCTCTCAAAGATGTGTAGTGGCAAATCTATAGGATCTCCACGTGCCACTCGTATAAAAAATTGTGCCCGTAGCCGACTAAATGTGGTTTTATGTGCCACAGGATCGACATTTGTTGCAACAATAAGGTGCAACATGCGGAAGAAATGCAGCAGATGGTTCTAGTTGAAGGCGTTCTTCCGCTCGATCTGCATGCGGTCCCTCCCTATGAGGATGTAGAAATCCTCGTCTCGGTCATCATCCCGAGCATCGACGCCAGTATCCTCAGCCTTTGACTGGCCTGCATCTCTGGCTGATGCTGGCTCAAATGGGTGGCCAGTAGATGATGTAAAAGTGCATACATCCTCACGGGGTGTTGAGTGTGCAAATGTCTCAACTCCTCGACGAATCCCGAGGTGCTCACCGATGACATCTGGTGATACCTCAATGGAAACACCGCGTACAGTCACGGTGTGAGAGGATGCATCATGAGGCATGTCACACATCCCATATAGAATTCCTGAACCATTGAGGGGTATACCTTCCCCCTCAATGTGCAGATATTTCCCCAGCCTCTACTGAGGAAAACATCTCTCAGGTCCGTTTGCTACCAACAGAGTTCGTCGAATTCTTTAATGAGGACCTCTTGCTTTACCGTAACAGTACGAGCTCCGATATGAGCAGTGTCCAATGTGGCTTCTTCCCTCTCTTGTTTCCTAGTATGCAGTGGAAGGGCCATATCCTGAAAATAAAAAAGGAAAAAAAATTATTTACATTAATGCATTTTTTTGTGTTAATTTTAAGCTACTTTGCATTAGTTCGAATATAGCAAAATAAACGATCGAACGTTAAGATAAAACGTTCGGACGTTTATTTCATACGTTTGCACGTAAAATAATGTAAATAAATTTACATTCGAACGTAAAACATATACGTTCGAACGTAAAACATATACGTTTGAATGTAAAACATAGACGTTCGAACATAAGTAGTAAATAAATATTGGCTGACGTACGTTTGGACATTTATGTTATACGTTCGAACGTATTTGTTTTACATGCGAACGTAAATATGAACGTCCGAACGTCAAAGCATGAATAAAGTAGAAAATCACTACGTTCGAACGTTATAATTAAATGTCCGACCGTATGTGATTTACGTGCGAAAGTAAAATACTCAGGTTCGAACGTATGTCGTTTAATAATATTTAAAAAGTAGTATGTCCGGACATATACATTAAACGTTTAGACGTAAAATTGATGAAAATGACATCTGAATGTAAGACAATGAACATTTCAACGTAGAAGCCATAACGGCTATTTAATCGAAACTTCATACGTTCGAACGTCTTGGTGAAACTTTCAAACGTGACGACACATGGCTGAGTCGACTCAGCCATTATTGAAATCTCGAAAATTTCTCTACAAAGTTCTAAATGCCGAAATGTCACCGTAGAAATGAAGTATACACCTCAAGAAATATTTTTACAGTGACTATTCGGCCAATGGCTGGCCGTGGTAGTCAAAAAATGGAGTTGAAAATCTAGCCACCACTTATCCCGTTTTAAACAAAACTCAATCAAAATATCAATAAAATATATGTTATTTGAATAAAAAATGAATCTACCTTTTAGTGACGGTTGTGGCGGAGTTTGATGCCGGCGGTGACCGAGGCGTGGCGGCGTGCAATAGAGTTGATGATGGAGGTATTGGAAATGTCGTTTCGACGTTCGGTTTTGGCCTTATACACACAGAATGTTGGAACGTAATTATTATTATGTTCGAACGTTTGTCAATTTACTTTCAAAAGTATTATCTATAATATATTATATTATAAATGTTTATGTTATATATTATAATGTTATATAATATTATTGACAATTAGATTAATTGATTTTTTTTAATTTGTGAGTGCTAGTTATATTTCTAAAGTTTAGCAATATGTTTATACATGTTGTTATGATTTTATGCTTACCCTTGAAATAATTGTGATTATTGTTTGTGAATTTTGTGAATAGTTTGTGAGTTTATGGTGTTCATTGATGAATTAATATGTGTATAAATATTGTTGTGAGAATATTGTGAATATTCTGTGATAAGGATTTAAAATATTGTGATTATTGTTTTTGAATTTTTATTGAATATATTTAACAAGAAAATTATAAGTTTATGATCTTAATTTTAAGTAAAGATTAAAAACATTTAATATACAGATAATATGAAGTTTAATATATAACATGGAGTAAGTATATATAATATATTTATACTAATTTAGTTATAATATGATTATTATTCAAATTATAAGTATAATATAAATTATGTCTTAAAAAAATAAAAAATATAGGACCGACTAACTAGCTAGCTTGGTGATCACATTGTAGTTACGTACCTTCATTTGTTGCATTTGTGGCTATGAAGTGGGCCGTACGTATCTTCAGACATCAAGATAGGTGTCCAAAATACACATTCTGATTATCTATATATATACAATGTAGTATAGTTATAGATATATAAAATGTAGTATATATATTATATTATAAGTTAGTATATAATGCAGAATTTAATAAGTAATAATTTAGTATATATTATTGATTTATATATATGGTATAGTTTATATACTATATTATTATGTTCTCATCTAAATTATTATGTTATCATACTATATAATGTAGTATAGTTATAGATATATAAAATGTAGTATATATATTATATTATAAGTTAGTATATAATGCAGAATTTAATAAGTAACAATTTAGTATATATTATTAATTTATATATATGGTATAGTTTATATACTATATTATTATATTCTCATATAAAGTATTATGCTATCATACTATACAATGTAGTATAGTTATAAACATATAAAATATAGTATATATATTATATTATAAGTTAGTATATAATGCAGAATTTAATAAGTAACAATTTAGTATATATTATTGATTTATATACATGATATAGTTTATATACTATATTGTTATGTTCTAATCTAAAGTATTATGCTATCATACTATACAATATAGTATATATATAGATATATAAAATGGTGTATATATACTATACTATAATATAGTATATTAGGATTGGTATGTTCGAACGTTAAACTAAGAGGCTGGATATTTCCCGCTCGATTAAGGTATCTGTGTGATTATTCAGACGTTCGGACGTTTATACTGTACGTTCAAACGTTAGTTGATGAAAATCACTACAAAATTCTGAATGTCCGAACGCCAAATTTGTTAACGTCCGAACGTTAGGAAAATTAGTGCGGGAAATTTTCCGCTCAAATATGGTAACACTTTGATGAAATATACATTCGGACATTTAAGTTAGATGTTCGAACGTTAATCTGTAAATCTACGAACGTTCGAACGAAAAATTGTGATACGTTCGAACATATATGAGGAATGTGAGGGAAATTTTCCTCTAGATTTTATGTTATATCATAAGAAGGGTACGTTTGAAGGTGTATTGAAAACGTCCGAACATTCTGGGTGGGAATAATTTTTGTTTTTCATTACGTTCGAACGTTATCTAAAAATATAACGTTCGAACGTTTGAACTAATAATTTTAGAACTTAATGAGTATGCGCACGGGAGGAAGCGGATCATTTTTTCTTCTCCCGTGCACGCAACAGAGAGAGAGAGAGTTGAGAGAGAATTGGCCCGAGGCTCCTACAAGAGAGAGAGAGAGAGGGTTAGAGTGAGAGAGAGAGTTGAGTTAGAGAGTGATGTGAGTTAGGTAACACAAGATTTAGAGTGAGAGAGAGTTGAGTTTTGGTAAGAAAAAATTATTTTTCTTGTCTTTTTTTGAAATTTATGAAATTTATATTGTATTTTTGTTATGTAATATTTCTAATAAATTAGTGTTGTATTTTTTTGAAGGATTGGTTGTTTTGGTAAGTTGGAATATTTTGATTTGTAAGAGAATATTGTGAGTGCTAAGTATATTTCTAAACTTTATTAATATGTTGTTGTGATTTTATGCTTACAATTGAAATATTGTGATTATTGTTTGTATAGTTTGTAAATAGTTTGTGAGTTATTGTGAATATGTTGTGATATGGATTTGAAATATTGTGATAATAATATTTGAAATTAAGTATAACAAATAAAAGTAACTCTTCAAGAATTATAATAATTAAAACTATATTATAACCTTTGAAATTAAGTATGATAATTAAAATTCAACTTTAAGAATAGTAATAATTAAAATGTGATAATAATATTTGCCATTAAGTATAACAAATAAAAGTAACTCTTTAAGAATTATAATAATTAAAACTTTAATATATTATTGAAATTAAGTATGATAATAAAAATTCAACTTTAAGAATAGTAATAATTAAAATGTGATAATAATATTTGAAATTAAGTATAACAAATAAAAGTAACTCTTTAAGAATTATAATAATTAAAATTATATTATAACCTTTGAAATTAAAAATAATAATTAAAATTCAACTTTAAGAATGATAATAATTAAAATGTGATAATAATATTTGAAATTAAGTATAACAATTAAAATTATACTTTAAGAATCATAATAATTAAAAATATAATATAACCTTTAAAATACTCTTGAATAAAAAAGTCTTGAACCTACTTAATAAGTAGAGTTGGAATATGTAAATATACTTACTTATTATGAACAAAAGAGTAAGTAAATAAGGATCAAATAAATGTTTATATAAAAATTATTTATTTATTGTCTATATAAATAAATAACTCACTGAATTGAGTATAACAATTAAGATTATAATTGTGGAATGATAATAATTAAAATTATATAAAATCTTTTGGTATTTAGTCTAATTGCTTGACTGTTATAGTCTCTCTGGCCTTGACTAATTTCCTCCGGTCTTGACATACACTAATTGAGAGTTATCAAGACTAAAGAGTTTATGATAGTTAAGCAATTAGACTAACATTTAGATATGGTGTGTCACTGCATAAATAACTTTAGACCCGTTTGGGAATTAGTGTACATTTATGTGTCTACTAATTCCTGAATTGTCCAGTGTGGACACTTTGGGATTATATTATCTGTATTGCACATTTTTATTACTCGCTACTTTCCACGTTTAATATGAAGTTTTGTTGTCTTCCTCTACTGTTCTTCAGGTATACTGTTCGTAGGGTCACAATCCTGATATTTGAACATGTATACTTGGAGAACTATGAGGAGGTGCTGTCGAAATTTCTACTAACATGGAAAGTAGTAGAGTGACTAGATTTGTGCAATATGGAGAATATAATCTCGAATGGGATAACACCAACTACCTTATCAAAAAAGCAATGAGAATTAGAGCATGACATGCATGTGAATTTTCAATGTACGTGTTATTAATATATAGATGTTTTAGAAATAGACAAAAATTGGATGCGTCTGGGCGATAGACTTGGAAAGGATTACGTACTCTATGCACGTGGAGTAAGAACCTTCATTGATTTTGCATGAGCCTCTGCTGATAGTCATAGTTACATTAAGTGTCCATGCCGAGGGTGTAAAAATTTGTGTGCGATAGGATTAGATGAAGTAGAAAGTCATATATTTGTGAACGGTATGGATCAGGGTATACACGATGGGTACTGCATGGTGAGAAGTATGAAGGGTCAGCAGATGTGTTGGTCGATCATCACAATTATTTGCGGCACATGGATGATGATTATGAGCAGGATGAGATGGAGGAGATGTTGGGTGACATTGGAGCTAGGATGTTTATGGATGAGGTTAACTAGAATGACTCAAGTGGTGGAGAGACTGATTGTGAAAATTTTCCTTCACTGTGGGAAGATGCAAAGTGCGAGATTTACCCAGGTTGTACAAAACATTCCAAAATGTTTTTTATTGTGCGGTTGCTTCACATTAAGTCATTGTGTGGGATGTCGACGAAAGCAATAAACATGGTATTGAACTTATTTAACGAGGTACTTCCCGAAGGGTCTACATTGCCCAAGAACTTTTATGAAGCGAAACAGTTGAGAAAGAGATTAGGATTTGAGTACAAGTGCATACATGCATGCAAGAATGATTGTGTATTGTTCTAGAAGGAGAATGAGGAGAAACAAGCATGTCCTATATGCGGAGAGTCTAGGTGGAAGGTAAGAAAAACTTGTCGATTAAGGTGTTGCGGTATTTTTCTTTGAAACCTAGGTTGCAAAGACTATATATGTGTAAGAAAATAGCTCATGATATGAGGTGGCATGAGGAGAAAAGAGTTAAGAATGATGCATATATGAAGCATCCAGTTGATTCACTTGCGTGACAGTCTTTCGATAATCAATATCCAGAGTTCGGGATAGAAGCTCAGAACGTGCACCTGGGACTCACAACTGATGGATTCAACCCTTTTGGAAATATGAGTACAAGTTATAGCACTTGGCCCGTAGTATTGATTCCGTACAATCTTCCACCATAGAGGTGCATGGAAGCGCCAAACTTTTTGTTAACTTTACACATCCCTGGGAATGATATTGACGTATTCATGCAGCCGTTGATTGAAAAGCTGAAAGAGTTATGGGAAACAGGCGTTAGAACTTATGATGCATCTACGTCGACATCTTTTCAGATTCATGCTGCGGTAATGTGGATCATAAATGATTTTCTGGCATATGGGAATCTTTCCGGCTGGAGTACGAAAGGGAAGTTAGCGTGTTCGACGTGCAATAAAAAAACTGCTAGTGAGTGGCTAAAATATTCTCAGAAGTTGTGTTTTATGGGTCATCGACGTTATTTACCAACAAATCATGCATGGAGAAGAGAATGTGCCAAGTTTGATGGGAGAGTAAAGGATAGGATTGCACCAAAAGAGTTGTCTAGAGAAGAGATAGTGGAACAACTGCAACATATTAGAGCGAACAATTTTGGCAAAGGTTGGGAAAAAAACAAGAGAAAACAAGGAGCAGCAGAATTGAATTGGACAAAGTGTAGTATTTTTTTTTGACTTGCCGTATTGGTCGTCATGCAAGTTGCGACATAGTTTGGATGTAATGCACATAGAGAAGAATATTTGTGATAATATACTGGGTACATTGATGAGTATTAACAAAAAGACGAAAGACACGATCAAGATGAGGAAAGATCTTGAGAGAATAAGAATTAAACATAATCTGCATTTGCGGGTGGAAGGCAATAGGGTGGTCATGCCGCATGCATGTTTTACAATGACGAGGGAGGAGAGAATGGATTTCTACAAATGGTTGCAAGGTGTGAAGCTGTCAGATGGTTATGCTTCAAATATTGGTAGATGCGTGAGTCCTGATGATTGGAAAATCAATGGATTAAAAAGTCATGATTGTCACGTATTTTTGCAGAAGTTATTACTTGTGGGAAATCGTGGGAAGCTAACATCTATTGTACGTGTCGCCATATCTGAACTCTGTATGTTTTTCAAGGATTTGTACGCTTAGGTAGTAAATCGAGATGTGTTGTCGAAATTGGAAGAAGACATTGTTACTATACTATATAAATTCGAGCAGATCTTTCCACCATCATTTTTTGATATCATGGTCCATTTAACAATACATTTACCGCAAGAGGTACTTCTGGGTGGACTGGTGCAGTTCTATTGGATGTATCCAGTTGAAAGATATTTGGGTCGACTGAAGCGCACTATTGGGAATAAAGCCAAAGCTGAGGGTTTAATAGTAGAGGCCTATATACACGATGAATGGTTAACATTTTGCTCTCTATATCTTCATGGTGTTGAGCCACGAGTTAATCATCAAGAGCGAAATGCTGATCTTGCTGCTCCGCCTCCTCGTGAGCTATCAGTGTTTTTCCAGAATGTACGACCCTTGGGTGCACAAACAGGTTACGATTTAATTGATGGAGAGTTGGATAAAGTTCAGTGGTATGTGCTAAATAATTGCTGGGAGATTGATGATTATCTCAGGTATGTCATTTCATTGCTTTGAATAATTATAGTTTTCTTAAAATTAACTATAATTGTTGTACTCAAAATATACTTATTTTGTAACATGTTATAATAGTGAGCACATGGACAAACATAGGATGGAAGGCGTAGAAAATATAGAGGCAAGATATGAGGAAGAATTTTCCAAATGGTTTGAAGAACGTGTATGAACTAAAATTATATATATGTTATATTTTGAAATTTTTAACTCTGGATAATGAAATAATAAATATATACTATTTCAATTGTTAGATTTTCGAACAACGTGCTCGTGATCCTGGATCAATTTCTTCTGAATTGTATGCATTGGCCCGTGGTCTCTCAAATAGAGCACTTCGATACACTACATGTATGGTTCGAGGTTATAGATTCCATACTTTGGACTATGAACATAATAGAAAGATTCAAAATTGTGGTGTGTTGGTCGAGGGGAGTCCTGGAATAGATGATATTGACTATTATGGTGTCATATGTGATATTATCGGATTGAAATATCTGGGTGGGTCTGTAACATATGTCTTTAAATGTGATTGGTGGGATCTAGGCAGTGGTCGGGTTTCGATACATAGGGATAATCACTTTACGAGTGTCAATACTGCATCTAAATAGTACGAAGATGATCCATTCGTATTGGTTTGTCAAGTTACCCAAGTCTATTACTTGATTGATCCAATGAAAAGTGTAGATGAAGATAGTGGAGAGATAACTTGGCGAGTCGTACAAAAATTTGTTTCTCGAAATATATATGAAGCAGGAACGAGTGTAGATTACGAGAATAGTGGAGATGAAGATGACGCTCCGATTGTAGAGGCATACCAGGAAGATGGAGAGGGTATTAGCTTGTTTGTTGACCTCGGAGCACTCGAGTTGCTCCCACCCGTCCATCTCGACCCGTCTGTATTAAATGATCATTCAATTCAAGTAAGTGAGGAGGAAGAAGAAGAAGAAGAGTCAGAAGATGAAGACGAATCAGAATCCGGGCAGGAGGTGGATAAGGACGATGAAGAAAAGGTGCATGATGATGATGAAGATGTTATTGATGGAGATTTTGAAACCAGCATGGAAAATTCATATGAAGATGAAGAATAAAAGTACTAAATATTTTATTCATATAGGTGACTATAAAATATCTTGAATTTTCATAATTTCTTCTAATTAATTTTCTTTGATATAATTAATTATTTTCAAGAATGCCGCCAAAACGACAACGAAGAAATGTGCCTCCACCAAGTCCAAGTCCTTAATCCATTAAGGACTCCTCACTCGAGGAATCCGTTCCTGAAGATCAAGCTAACACAGAAGAGAACAACAGCCAGTCGACACATACCAGTAAGGAAATATTGTCGTTGATAATTATATATATAGTTAATACTTTTGTCTTAATAACTATATAATTATAATTATATAATCTATCATCATGTAGTTGATGCATTTGCATGTCGCGATCGTGGCTATACATGTGGAATCTCTCTTGAAAAAAATAGAAGGCACGGAAAACTGAAGATCAAAATTTTTTATAATTCCACTGGAGGAGTCGATGATAGTGCAGCAGCGCTTTCCTTCTATATTGGCACAGTAGTTCGAGCTTATGCTCCATTTTATGTGCATTCATGGCGAGATGTTCCGAATGAGATTAAGGAGTATATTCAAAGTCGTGTGCTGGTGAGTTTACTTTTCAGTACATTTTTTTCACCTAGATTAGTATATTATATTTTTGACCTGATTCCCTTGTTAGGATGAATTCGACCTCGACTTTGGCTGTAGCGAGGATTTGAGAACCTTGAATGAGTTGATGGCTACACTATTCAGACGTCACAAAGGACGATGTCATGACCACTTCAAGAAGTTTGAGACATTGGAAGAGGTTGTGCAGTCTCCTTTTCAGCAGATAAAGTTAGATGATTGGAGAAAGTGTTGTGATCTTTTCGCATCTTCAAATTATCAGGTATTTTATATTTATATCTTTTAATTATTTACATTCATATTCGTTCTATATATTATATGTATACATATTACAATTAACATTCTTAATATATTTTGTGGCACTTGAGTTCTACAAATGCACAAAATAGATCCGCTCTGATTATCCACCATCGTGCCAGTTCAAGGTCATTCCATCATCTTGCTGAAAAAATAGTAATTAAAAAATTATAAAATTCATTTATTTTCCTGACATTCTTTTATTTAAGTACTAACATTATCTGTTTAAAATTGCTAATGTTGCTTTGTTAGAAATGTGATGATCCTGAAAACTTTTTTCTCATTCATGTCTATGTTGTTGCTCACACTAATGAGCATAGTGAGTGGATGGATCCGGTCGCTGTAGATAATTATGTAAGCAGTGTTAATTTTGTTAAATAAATTATTTATATAACATTTGAATAGTTTATTTCTTATTTCTATTTCTTTTAATACGTTACTAATTATTTACGATCATTACCTTTTAAATTGCAGGGAAAAATGATGGAGATGCAGTCGACTTCTGAGGAATCCTCTCCTAGTGACAAAGACATATTCACGCAAGTGCTCGGGCTACAGTCTAGTATGGCAAGAGGTTTGGGACGATCTATCAAGCATAGATGTTCATCCTCCTCAACCTTATCAGCTTCACAAATTAATATTCTTACGGCAGATTTAGAAACTGCACCGCGTGAGAATGAGTATATGAGGTCGAGACAGCAAGAGTTAGAGTCTTTCTTAGAACGACAATCTCATTTAGATATGCGTTTGTAGGACCAACAGAGAGACCAGGAGGAAAGAATATGCAGTGAAGTGCAAGAGCAAGTGCAACGAGAGATGATGGTGCAAATAGAGCGTGTTATGTCGTTGCAATAGAATCGCGATGAGTGCGGGAAAAAGAAGAAATAAATTTTATCAGTATTTCTGACTAGTTTTAATATCTAATTTTATGCTTTTATAAGACATTGTTACTTGTTAATTGATGGTATGTAATATGATACAATTGATATTATATTTTTAAATTTTATGAAATTAGTATTTCTGATCTGTAGGTTTGAATGTAAATAAAAATCGTTCGAACGTTGGTTCACATTTGACCAAACATTAGAACGTTTGGATCGTTCAAACGTCAAACTCTACGTTCGAACGTCCTCACACTAAAATGAACAAACCGTTCGAACGATAAAGCGATTAACGTTTGAACAAAGAACTTGCATTCGAACACTCATGCGTTTACATTCGAAATAACGTCCGAACTTTAAACACGTTACGTTTGAACATTTACGTTTACGTTCGAACAAATATTCGAACGTTTATTGTAATTAACGTTCGTTCGCATTAACATTCGAACGTAAATATGATACGTTCGAACGATAATCAACGAACATCAAATTCTCTCATTCGAACGCCAATCGGTCGGGTTAACGTCTGAACGTTTAATTTTACGTCCTAACGTGACTTTCTGTGACAGTTCTCGATCATTACAAAAAAAAAAAGTTCAAACGTTGTACCGAACGGAACACTTCCAACCGTCACTAAAAATATATTTTGTGACGGTTGAACAGTAAACCGTCACTAAATATGTGACGGTCATGGTGACGGTTTCAAACAGTCACCAAATTTCTTTAGTAACGGTTTGCTATTTTTTTGTGATAATTT
Source organism: Juglans microcarpa x Juglans regia (assembly GCF_004785595.1). NCBI lineage: Eukaryota > Viridiplantae > Streptophyta > Magnoliopsida > Fagales > Juglandaceae > Juglans > Juglans microcarpa x Juglans regia. The sequence continues at coordinate 23,216,395 of NC_054594.1, read as the reverse complement.
CCTCTGTCACAAAAGACACATTCTGTTGTAGTGTACCAAAATTAGGGTCTTTTTTTTATAACATATTAATTTACATATATCTATAACATTTAATTTTTGGAAACAAGATCTTTCCTGTACAATGATTTGTCTCCTTCCTCCATATTTTATTTATTATTATGGTGAATAAAATTAAAAAAGAAAATATTTTATTATATTTTTGTTTACTCTTTATAATTTACATTTTAAGGTTGTGTTTAAGTAAAAATATTAATAAAAATAAATAATAAAAAAATATAAAATAATAAATACTAATAAAATATTTAAAATATTCTCAATATCTAGCCTTCAACATGAAGGCTAGCTGCAGCATCTTTATTAATCTATCCTTTAGGTTGGCTTCTTAGATTCAACAATCATGTGCAGGTCAGATCAACGGAGAATATTTGACCAATAAAGCAAGCGAGCTCCATTTCCTTCTTTCCCCATTTACGTACGTCTGTCTCCCTGTACTTGCCTGTAATTGAGTTGTTATTACGATTACACAGCATTTTACCTGAACTAACTAGGATCATGTTTAATGAAAGACAAAATTAGTATCTTTACTTTTCGATATTAATTTTTACGCCCAAGTGTTTGAAGGGTTCAATATTTACAATTAAATAAAGATTAGACGAATTTAAATAGTAAAAATATTTTATCTCATTTTATTGTTCTAACATTTTTAAATTTACATATAAAATATAATAAGTAATTCAATTTTTTAATTTTTAAAATAATAATAATAATATTTTATTTAATTTTCAACTTTCGTTTCAATTCAGCTCATTTTAAGTCATTATTGGCGGATCAGTATCCGACTATGAAAAAAAAAAAAATTGTTGCCTCAGCCCGTGCAAACCCCCCTCCCCTGTTTCGGCTCTCTCCATCCAGTGCCGCCGTGCGTCTCCACCAAATCTCACTGCCCAGCCCACCAACTCCTCCACCCACTGGCGACCTCACCCACCCCAGCCACCACTCCCCACGCTCCTTTTTTCTCTCTCTTGGCCATATCATAGAGCTGTCTGGAAGTGAGCTATCTGGAAGCGAGCTGTCTGGAAGCAAGCAGTTTTGCCTCTCTGCCTCGCCTCTCTGCCCCGCTTGCCAGGGGCTTTGCCTCCCTTCTTGCTTTCTCTTTTCTGATTCGGCCTGACCTCACGCTACTTAAGATGATGTCAGCTATAACTAGTACTGATTATTTTTCATAAATTTTCTCTGCTAGGGTTTTGGGTTAGTTTCCCAAATGGCCCGTGGGTAACTTGGGTGCCCCGGCCTCACTTGGAAGGATATGGTGGCTTCAACGCCTCAACCAATCCTTGAGGTGGTGGTGCCTCTTCGACCATTAAAGGTCTTGGAAGGAGTGTCTTATGTCTCATTTTCGAAGGAGGAGATTGAACGTTTAGCTCATTCCTTTAAGTTCTCTTTGGTTCTGAAATTCTTGCACAAACGGCCATCTTTGGACAACATCAGATCATTTTGTCGCCGTCGATGGGGGTTGGTTGTTCAACCTGTCGTTTCGGCGATGGTCAATCGGAGGTCCGTCTTTGTCAGGTTGGCTAATGTAGAGGACTTCCTTAAAGGCTTCTCCAAAGAACCTTGTGAGATAGATGGGGTGCCATACCGAGTCTTTCAATGGAGTCCGGATTATGTAGAAGATCAGTAGCCGTCTTTGGTGCCGGTATGGATTTTTTTGCCGGGTCTCTCTCCGAACTATTACTATGAGTCGTTCTTGAGGAATATAACTCTACCTCTTGGGCACTTCATTTGCCGGGATAACTGCACTCGATGTGCAACGAGAACTGATGGTGCTCGGATATGTATTAAGATGGATGTCTCTAAGGCTCCTATGGAAGAGTTTTGGATTGGTGTTCCTTACCAACAGCCGAGTCGACTGCAACCTATGGTATATGAAACTTTACTGGCTTACTGCTCTATTTGTTGTATGCAAGGGCACAACCAAAAGATTTGTACTAGGAACGAGAAAAAAGGCCAGGAAGAGGGAGGGAAAGTATAGAGGAACTGGGTCAGGAAGGAAAAAAAGAAAGTGGTAGAGAAAAAGGCTGTCGTGGGCCCTAGTCACACAAATGCTGAGAAGCTTTGCATAGAGAACCAGAGGGAGACAGTATCAATCTCAAATGCTGCTGGAAACATTGAATTGATAGAAACAGAAGTGGAGGAGTAGCAATTGGTTTTGTACAGAGATGAAGTAATCGACGCAGAGGTACGGATTGAGAAGAAAATGTTAGTCTCGCAGGTTGAGGGCAATGTAGTCCAACGGGAAGAAGGGGAGGTGTTTTGTATTAACCTGGAGGGTGGTAGTGCAGTGGGTGTAGTGAGGGAGTTAGCTAAGAGCACTTTCATTGGATTAGTTAAAAGTTAAATTCATTAAAGATTTAGCTATTAAACCATAAAATGTGATCATATTACAATAGCTAAATTTTAAATTTGAAATTACTTCTAATATAATTTTTAAATTTGGAAGGAACTGTTCATACATCAAATACATTTTATATCAACTATTTCTCTCTCCCTTTTATTATCAACGACTTTCTCCCTTCTTCCCTCTCAAATAAACCAGACGCCCATCCCACCAAAACCCGAGTACCCTGTCTTCGAGCAACGAGACCCATCACCGCATCACCACCACACCACCGCACGTCTCGTCGGCAACAAAGACACCACACCACCGCGCCATCACACCACATGCATCCGCATCCCCCACCACACCCTCCCATCTACTTTTACCCAGCTCTGCTTCTGAGGTTCTTCCTCCTTTTTCTTGGCTTCCAAATAGGGAATTCTAAGAAACCCCATCAAACAAAGGAAGAAAAAATAACAGGGTAATCCAAGTTATTACATTTTTATGAATGGATTTAACGATTCCATTTCCATTTATACACAAGCTTAAAAGTCAACAAGGAAATTATGAAACGTAGCAAGCATACAGATCTAAAGAAATATATCCTTGTAAATCCAGACGATGAAAAGAAATCAAAATGTTGAGAATTAACCAAGAAAAGGGACAGTGAAATTGGAAATATTCATGGATAGTTGAAATCATCTGCCTCCATTCTTGAAATTCATCTTCTAGTAGTAGCGAATGGAGAGGAGTGACAGCGAGAGATGGACCTCATCTTTTCCCCCAACAAGTTGGCGGCTTCGATCCTATCATCGATGGGAAAGAAGCCCAAGATGACGATGAAGAGGAAAAAGACAAGCCGGTTGATGATTGGGGCTTAGAGAGAGGCCGGATGTAAAGGGAGTGAAGGTGATGAAATCCATCTTACATTTATCTTATTTTATTGTTATATAATTAAAAAAATGGCTATCCCAATGTGGAGACTTATGTGAATAGAATAGTCAAAAGTTAAATTCATCTTACATTCATAAAAAATGTACTTTAAATTTAGATAATCCAATGAGAGTGATCTAAGGTAGTAGACATAGATGGTGGACGGCAACGCAGTGTAATTAGATGAAGGGGAGGTTTCGAGAAATCATCTCGAGGGTGGTAGTGCCATGGCTGTAGGAAGGGATTCAGCTAAGGGGATATGTGGGATTCTTGAAGTAGGGGAAATTGTAGAAGTGGAAGAGGTATGCCTTGAGGAGGAAGAAGTAGACACCTGCTTGTAGACCCTTTCCAATTCCGAATTGAATGTTGGGCTCGATAACTTGGGTAAAGGTAAAACTTGCAACTCTGATTCGGAACAAAGGAGCCTGATCACTAAGAGCTTGAGGGTTCGGAGTTTGAAAAGGGCTATAAGCAGCCCCTAAAACTGAACCTATGACGAAGCCAATATTATTTTGGAATCTTAGGGGTGTTGGAACATCCCAAAAGGGACTGTCTTCCCTAGTGAGAAAATTTTTGCCAGGTATTGTTGTAGTGGCGGAACCCTTTCTACCTTCAAGTCAGATGGGTGTCTTGCAAAGTAGATTAAACATTACAGGGAGTGTTTCTAATGAGAAGGCTGGTGGAAAAATTTGGGTTATGTGGGCGATAGGGATGGAGGTCTCAGTCTTAGCAGTGACTAATAAGTCCATTACTATTCTAATTTCATTAGGAAATAACTGTACTTGTATCTTGATGGTTTATGCTAAGTGTACGCAAATAGAAATGAGGGATTTGTGGCAATCTCTAGTAGTGAGGGTAGCTGACTCTGTGCGTTGGATTATTATAGGTGATTTTAACGTCATCCAAAATGATTCTGAGCGAAGGGGTGGTCGTCCTAGGCCAGTTTCGACTATGGAGGAGTTTAACGAGTTTATTGAGACGGCAGGAATAACGGATCTGAGGTATGAGAAAATCAGTTCTCTTGGTGTAACGGATAGTCGGGCGTGGCTAGAAGATGGTCTAGACTGAATCGCTCCTTGGTGAGTGCAAAATTTAATAATTTGTATCCAAATGCATATATGAAGTACTTGCCGTGTAGTACATTGGATCATGCCCCGGTTTTGATCCATTTGGAAGTGGTGAACAGCTCTTTTGGGTTTCCGGGGTTCAAGTTCCAACAAATGTGGGTCACGGATGCCTCCTTTTTAGAATGTGTTGCCTCGGCGTGGGAGGATGATATTAATGACCATGGCATGGTGCGGCTAGCCAGGAAATTAAAACATATGAAATCTGTGCTTTAGGTTTGGAACCGTGAGTTGTTCGGGAATACTCGTTGTCAAATACGTTATCTCGAAGAGAGATTGAATAGGTTGGAAGTCAGGCTACATGAAGGGGTCAATGATAAAGATGAGCAAGATTATCTGGTCACAAAGGCTGAGCTAGATGTGTGGTTAAACTGTGAAGAGATCCAACTTCGGCAACAAGCTAAACAAAATTGGCTTACCCAAGGGGAAGCATCTGCACAATTTGTCTGGACAATGAGTAACTAGGGAAAGATGTTGGTGCAAGAAATGAAGCTTCAGGATGGAAGCTGGCTTAAGAGTCTAGAAGAAGTACATGAGGGTAGCTGACTCTAGCAGCTAGGGTAGCTTACTCTGTGCATTGGATTATTGTAGGTGATTTTAAAGTCATCAGAAACGATTCTGAGTGAAAGGGTGGTCGTCCTAGGCCAGTTTCGGCTATGGAGGAGTTTAACGAGTTCATTGAGACTGCGGGATTAACGGATCTGAGGTATGAGGAAATCAGTTCTCTTGGTGTCATGGATAGTCCGGCATGGCTAGAAGATGGTCTAGACTGGATCGCTCCTTGGTGAGTGTAGAATTTATTAATTTGTTTCCAAATGCATATATGAAGTACTTGCCAAGTAGTACATTGGATCATGCCCCGGTTTTGATCCATTTGGAAGTGGTGAACACCTCTTATGGGTTTTTGGGGTTCAAGTTCCAACAAATGTGGGTCACGGATGCCTCCTTTTTAGAATGTGTTGCCTCGGGCGTGGGAGGATGAAATTAATGACCATGGCATGGTGCAGCTAGCCAGGAAAGTAAAACATACGAAATATGTGCTTCAGGTTTGGAACAGTGAGGTGTTTGGGAATACTCGTTGACATATACGTTATCTCGAAGAGAGATTGAATAGGTTGGAAGTCAGGCTACATGAAGGGGTCAATGATGAAGATGAGCAAGATTGTCTAGTCACAAAGGTTGAGCTAGATGTGTGGTTAAATTGTGAAGAGATCCAGCTTCGACAACAAGCGAAACAAAATTGGCTTACCCAAGGGGAAGCATCTGCACAATTTTTCCGGACAATGAGTAACAAGGGAAAAATGTTGGTGCAAGAAATGAAGCTTCAGGATGGAAGCTGGCTTAAGAGTCTGGAAGAAGTACATGAGGGCATAGTTGAGTATTTTAGAAGGTTTTTGGCACATAATCAGAGGGAGGAGCTTCTGAGTTTAACTGAATTAATCCAGCCTTTAATCATAGAGGAGGAGAATAATATATTGGGTCAGCTCCCTTCAATCCAAAATGTAAAGGAGGCCTTGTTTTCAATTCCCGTGGATAGCAGCCCGGGGCCAGACGGGTTTGGGTCTGGGTTCTACCAAACTTGTTGGCATATTGTTCAAAAGGATGTGGTGGAGGCTGTGCATGATTTCTTTTCAGGCGCTGCTCCTCCAAGGAAGTTTTCGGCTTCATACTTGGTTTTGATCCCGAAGGTGGAGGCTCCAACAAGCTTTGACAAATTTTGACCAATAAGTTTGTGTTCGGTTTTTTATAAAGCCTGTTCAAAAATCCTGGTGAGTAGACTCTCTCCACTTCTTTCAGGGATGGTGTCCGTGGAACAAGGTACATTTATTCCAAGGAGGAGCATTTTCGACAATATCAGTCTAGTTCAAGAACTTGTGCATAGTCTTCATAAATCGGCTCAGGGAGGCAATATTATTCTCAAGCTCGATATAGATAAAGCATATGATAGCGTGGAGTGGGAGTTTTTACTCCATGTTCTTGCTTCCTTTGGATTCTCAAGAAGATTTTGTGATTTGATTAAAATGTGTGTCCCAATCTTGGTTTTCGGTGGTTATGAATGGCGATCCACTTTTTAGTGTGTGTCCCAATCTCAAGAAGATTTTGTGATTTGATTCAAAGTATGCAAGGGTTGAGACATGGCGATCCACTTTCACCTTATCTCTTCATCATTGTAGAAGAAATATTATCTCGTTTGATCAAGCAGCAGTTTCAGGAAAGAAGGATTTGGGCTTTTACTCAACCTCGAGAATCCCCAGTCATTTCACATTTACTCTTTGCTGACGATATAGTAATTTTCGCAAATGGGAGCCTTTCTTCTATCAGGGCAATCTCAAAAGGTCATTAATGTTTATGAAAGGTGGTCCAGACAAAAGGTTAACACTTCTAAATCCTCCATTATTTTTTCTAAACACATTGGTACTGCTAGAAGATGGAGGTTATTGAGAAGTTCGGGGTTCGTGGAAGGGATTCTACCTTTTAAGTATTTAGGAGTCCCCATCTTACCTGGCTGCTTGAAAGCGATGCACCTTGAGGAAATGGTTGGAAAAATAAAGGCAAGGATAGAAGGGTGGAAAAATAAAATGTTGTCGAATGGTGCTCGAGTGTTGCTATTGCACCAGGTGCTCAGGAGCCTACCTGTGCATTTACTCACTACTATGCATGTGCCTTTGTTGGTGTTGAAATGTATTACGAGAAGTTTGTGTAATTTCTTCGCGGGTGTGAAAGATGGTAAACCAAAAGAACATTGGAAGTCTTGGGATAAACTATGCCTTTCGACCATGGAAGGGGGCTTGGGATTTCGTAATTTGCAGGATGTCCAAAAATTTTTGTTTATGAAATTTGTGTGGAAGCTACTAACGGAGGATACTTTATGGTCTCATTTCTTCCGAGCCAAATATGTCAAAGCAAGCCATATTTTCCTCTTACCTCAGGGGAAAGGAACTCGGTTTTGGAGGAAAGTGCACTCTTGTATTCTAGAGGTTCTCAACTGGTCTAGGTGGAAAATTTGTGATGAAAATGTGTCGTTTTGGTGGGATAAGTGGCTGGAGGATGGTCCTATTAGTGCAACTCATGATTGTGTGGAAAGTCCTAATTTGATTGTGAAAGATTGCTAATTGAAAATGCTTGGGATGTGGGCTTCATCACTCGGTTGATAGGTGATGAGAAGGCTGCTGAGGTTTTGGAAGTTTTGAGTAAGAGTAGAGGTGCGCAAGATGTTTTAGTGTGGATAGATAACATGGATAAGAGATTCTCTTCCAAGAGTGCATGGAATTGTGTTAGAGTATGAGCCTCCAATGTGAGATGGGCAAATTGGTTGTGGCATCCTTGCCTCCCCAAAAATATATCCGTTACTATGTGGAAGGCTCTCAATAATTCACTGAGTGTGGATGAAAAGCTACTGTCAGTGGGGATCCCTGTTGTGTCTAAGTGTGTTTGTTGTTTGACAGGTGGATACGAGAACCTTGACCATGTTCTTGCGTTTGGCAATTTTGCTAAGGAACTATGGTGGAGAGCTGCTGCCCAGGTGGGGCTAGGCCGTGTATCAGCCTCATCGTGGAGGCAATTAATAGAGATGTGGTTCCTAAAGGCTTCAAAAAGTATGCAAATGGGGCAGGTAATTGGGCTTTTACCTACTTTCATCACTTGGGGTCTCTGGCTGAAGAGATGCCAACCTCGAATGGATGGGAGGATGGTTTTCAGACAACAGGTTTGGTTGCAGTTGAAGTATTGGACAGCAAGGATTGTAGAAAAACTTAAATCTTCAAAGATGCAGTCAATGCGGGATATAGCCATATTACAGGAGTTTCAGGTTCCTGTGAAGACCCAGAAGCAGAGGCTCCCTTGGTTGGTGCGATGGCTTCATCTAGCTGTAGGAAGGATGAAACTAAATGTAGATGGGGCTTCTAAAGGGAACCCGAGAGCAGCAGGAGCAGGGGGTTTAGTGAGGGACTCAAACGGAAACGTCAAAGTGGCTTTCTCGATACTGTTGGGCTTCGGTACCAACAACTATGTGGAGCTAATGGATCTATTGCATGGTCTTCGGTTGGATAATTAGATGGGCATAATTGATATAGATGTTGAGTTAGACTCTTTGTTGGTAGTGCAATGGCTAAGAAAAAAAATATGTGCAAACTGGTACCTTGAGGGTTTTTGGGAAGAGGTAATGGTGATTTCCCAAGGCCTTAACATTCATTTCTCTCTCATATTTTCTAGGGAGGGAATAAATCTACAGACTATCTGGCAAGATTGGGGGCGGAAGGTACTAGCAAGTTGTGGGGGTCCAATCGGGAGTTGCCTTTTCTCCTCAGAGGCATCATGCGTCTAGAAAACAATGGATCCCACTATTCTGATGGTATAGCCATGGTTTTGCTGTTGTAATAGGAACTTTGTAATGTTCTGTTGGTGTATGTTGGTTTTTGGTATTGGCTTTTTTGGTGTTTTTTGTCTGGTGTTTTTGCTTTCGGTACTGGCTTTGCTAGGTGAAATAAGAACTTTGTAATGGTTTTCCCCTACCATGAAGGGGATCATTTGCAATAAATCAGAGAGGTCCCCTCTTTGTTTGAGAAAAAATATTAAATTTAGTTTTGAAAAATGAGAAAGAAAAAATTGAATAAAAATATTTTTAAAATAAATATTGTATTGGAGTTTGTGAAAGTAAATAGATAAACTTAAAAACTTGTTTAAATATAATTTTTTAATATAAATTTTATATTAAAGTCTATACAAATTGTATTGATTTTTATATTTAAGCAATGATTAGATCAAAGCTTAAAATTTGAAATCGAGAAGTATTCATGTTCATGAGATGTTTGAGTATAAAGTTATGAGAAATTTTGAGAATTTTGGATGGAAATGCTTGGTGTTGTCCAACCATGCCTTTAATCTCTTGTAGTACTCTTGCATAAATGGTTCAAATTTATTTTTAGATTTTATGTTTAGAATCTTTGAATAATTAGGTGTTAAGTTTTTTTTTTCCTCAAAAAATCTTTTACATCCTATTTAAATGCTTCAAATTAAAGGAGGGGGTAAATAATAGAGAAAAAGACTTGAAATTAAAGGATAAGTTGGACTTAATTGAGTTTAGGAGGTAACTGATAATAAGTGCTAACCAAGTACCCCTCACTTTTTCTTTTCCCTTTTCTGTTTTTGTAAATTCCTATATAATTGTTTTCAAGTTGTTAATGTTAAGATTTCTTTTATTAAAATACATAGTTTTTAAAAAACTAGATTTTTTTTTCCTAGTTTTTTTAGAACTCTGCTTAGATTTTTAGGGCCAAAATCATTTTTTTATTTCTTTTATGTCGAACTAACGGAGCGTTTATTGATGAGAAATAGAAAGGGACTTTGTGATACAACAAAGGAGAAAAAAACCACTCTCTCCGGATGAGTTTCCTCTCTCCTCTGTGTAGCCTTCCTCACCGACCCTCAATGAAACTGATCTTTAAAAAAAAAAAAAAAAAAACCTAACATGTTAGAATTGAATGGAAAATGAGAAAAATAAGCCATAATTCTGTTGAGAGGAAGATAGCGTGAAACCAGAGGACTGTGAGAGTTTTAATATATTCAAATACGCTGTGTAAAACTTAATTACAGATGAAACCGAGAGGGTTATTTATACAGGCCAAGAAAGAATATATAAACTAGCTAAAAATACTGGCAGTAGCTAACAAACAAGATAAGAGAGCTCAAAACAAAACCCTATACAAGTTATCTAACAGAAGCATAGAGTAAATCAAGGAGGATAGCATGTGGACACTGTCTTTCCAAATATGGCAGTTACGTTTCCAAGGAGCTGAACTAATTGTGCCGTAGGTTGAGGATTATGGGGCAGATTATCTGCTGACTCATCTCTTAATTTCCGTGAATCTTGAGACTCCCCCTTAAGGTGGAAGCACGGATTAAGTGTGTTCATCTTGGACATTAGAAAATGGAATGTAGTAGTAGGTAGAACCTTTGTTAGGATATCTACAATTTGTAACTTTGAACTCACATGTATTGGTGTAATGGTTCCAGCAAGCACTTTCTCTCTAACAAAATGACAATCCAGCTCAATATGCTTTGTTCTTTCATGGAACATTGGATTTTCGGTGAGATATAGGGTTGCCTGGTTATCACAATATAAGAGGGTAGGTCTCGGATGGCTTCTGGTGTAGCCCTTGGCTACCAACCGGGCCTTGTGCCTTTCTATAGAACCATTTGAGTGCAATTTGGTCTTGTAGACATATCTACAGCCAATTGCTTTATTTCCTTTTGGAAGAGTAGTGATTGTCCAAGTGTTGTTGTCCTCCAAGGCATTTAACTCATCTGCCATGGCTTTGATCCAATGCTCGAAGAGAATAGCCTCTACATAGGTGGTAGGGTCTTGGGTAAAGGAGAGGGAGAGTGTATAAGCCTTGTGAGAAGGAGAGAACTGAGTGTAGGAGAGGTAATACTCAAGTGGAAGAGTAGTGGAGTAATGAGGTGATGGTGAAGACGCTGAGTTGTAGTGATAATCAAGGAGGTATTTAGGTGGGTTTAATACTCAAGTGGAAGAGCAGTGGAGTGATGAGGTGATGGTGAAGATGCTGAGTTGCAGTGATAATCAAGGAGGTATTTAGGTGGGTTTTTGACCCTATCCAATCTTCTTAGGGGTGGAGGGGATGGTGAATCTTGTGGTAAAGGAGAAGGTGAGGGTAAGGTGGTGGTTGACAAAGTGGGGGAAGGAATAGGATCAGAAGGGGGGAAGAAGGGTCGATTGGAGAAGCATATCAGGGGAATGAGGTGAGAGTGGATCTCTGTCATTGAAAGAAGGAAAGGAAGATGAGGGAAGGGGATTTTGGATGTCTGCATCCGAAGGGAAGGAAGGTAGAATGGAGTTTGGAGATGAAGATGATGTAGAATTGTAGTGTTGATGCTGGAAAGGAACATGAGTTTAATGGAAAATGATGTCTCTTGAGATGCTATACTTGTGACTGTCCAGATCATAGACCTTGTACCCCTTAACCCCTGGTGGATATCCTATGAACACACACCTCCTAGCTCTTGGATCTAGCTTGGTTCGGTTGTGTTTGAGAGTGAAGATAAAACATAAGCAACCAAAGACTCTTAAATGTGAATATGAATGAGGAGCTGAAAAGAAGTGCTCATAAGGTGATTGATTGTTGAGCACAAGAGTGGAGATCCTATTTATTAAGTGAATTGTCGTTAGAATAGCATCTCCCCAAAACTTGGTTAGGAGAGGGGCCTGGAACAACAAAGATCGAGTAGTGGAAAGGAGGTGTTGATGCTTCCTTTCAACTACCCCATTTTGCTGAGGGGTATAAATGCATGTCTTTTGATGGCCGATTCCATATTTGTTATAGAATTCTTGCATCAAAAACTCTGCTCCATTATCAAATCTGATTTGTTTGACCTTGAGATTGTATTGAGTTTGTGTCATTTAGATGAAGGACTGCAAGAGGCTTCGAGTTTCAGATTTAAACTTCATCAAAAAGATCCATGTCATTCGGCTATAGTCATCTACTATAGTGAGAAAATATTGATGTCCTTGAGGTGTGACTTGTGAATATGGTCCCCAAATGTTACAATGGATTAACTCAAAAGGAGAAGAAGTGGAAGAAATACTACAGGGAAAGGGATTTCTTTTTCTATTTTGCAAAATGATAGACATTACATTGATTGAAATCAGTATATTTTACATCCGAGGTATGAGAAGAAATAAAATTTAACCTCTGATTTGATACATGCCCTAGTCTAAAATGCCATAAATGAAAATCTTGACTTGCTTAAACTTGTTGGACACGAGATAAATGGTTGGGATCAGAATTGGTTGTTGCTAGACTTTGATTGACAAAAGGACTTCCCAGTGAGTTGGAATCAAGGAAATAGAGTCCCTCTCGGACTCTAGCAATTCCAATCATTGTCCATATAGCTTGGTCCCGAAGGAGACACTGTTTTTGAAAGAAAATAAGACACAGAGAAGAGTTTTGAGTTCATTTGCTAACTGAGAAAAAATTAAAAGTAAAAGATGGTATACATAGTACTCCATAGAGGGTTAAGGTGTTACTGATTTGAACAATGCCTATGTGAGTGACTTGTGCTTTTTCTCCATTTGGCATCTGTACATAGGCTTGAGAAGTGGAACTGATGGAAGAGAGGAGAGTGGCAGAGCAGGCCATGTGATATGTGGCTCCAGTATCCAGTATCTAGTATCCATGTGATGTGTTTTGGTTTGTGTCAAATGCAAGTGGTCATGGATGCAAAATGGTGATCATGTTTGGAGGCAAAGACAGGAGTTTTGGATGAGGGTGAGTGGTAGGTTATCTATGTGCCATGTGGGAGCTATGAATGGAAGGGCTAGGCTGTGAGGAAGTCTACTATGAGGCATTTTTTTCCTTTGTCTGAGTCCTCTATGTTGAGCTATGATGACTGAGAATTGGCCAAGAGCATGAGCTGTTGTATTTGAGCTTGACTCAAAGCTAGTTGAGCAGGTTGACTGGTGGTTTGATTTGCCGAGTGATTATATCCTTGTTTGGTCTTTGTAAACTTCAAATCAGGAGGGAATCCAATCAACCTGTAGCACTTATCTTTAGTGTGTCTAGTTTTTCCACAATTCTAACAAGTGAGATCAGACTTATCTTTCTTCTTGGTTTGATTGTGAGATGCTGCCAAAGCGCAAGATTCTGTAGCAGGAAGAATGGCAATCCGAGCCTGCCTCTGTCTCTCCTCTTGAAGTACCAGCGAGAAGGCCTTGTCAAGTGGGGGCATGGGGCTCATGATGATGATTTGATCTCAAATGCCATCATATGTCTCATTTATGCCCATAAGGAACTTAAAGACATAGTCTGTTTGTTGCCTTTCACCAACAAAACCGAGTGCATCACAAGTGCATAGACCATATGAGCAGTTTGGTGATGGTCGATAGTTGTGTATCTCTTCCCATACTTCATTCAATTGAGTAAAATACTCATTTATAGATTGAGTTCCTTGTATGATGGTCCCAAGTTGATGCTGAAGTTGATAAATGCGAGCATTGTCAGGTTGTGCAAACCTATCTTTGAGTTTGTCCCATACTTTCTTTGCATCACCTATGAAGCAAACATTTGATGATATCTTCTGGGAGATGGAGTGAAGGATCCAAGAGAGGATGATATTATTACATCTGACCCATGGTCCATAAAGATTGCTGGATCTAGCAGGAGTGGTGATGCTTCCATCGAGGAAGCCTAATTTATTCTTGACAAAGAGAGCCAGAGTGAAGGGTCGGCTCTATGATAGGTAGTTGGGGCTAGATAGAGGTGGATGATTGACAAAAATATTAATGCTATCAGAATGGTGAAGGAAATATGGGTTGTTGGGGTCTTCAGATGGTGAGAGATTTTTAGCAAAAGGATTAACGATAGTTTCATCTGCAGGCATGATGAAACTTGAATTAGAGTTGATAGTAGCGGAAGGAGATCAGAATAAGGAAGGTGAGCAAAAGAATAGGCCAAAGGTCCTGCTCTTATGCCATGTTAGAATTGAATGAAGAATGAGAAAAATAAGCCATAATTCTGTTGAGAGGAAGATAGAGTGAAACCAAAAGATTGTGAGAGTTTTAATATAGTCAAATATGTTGTATAAAACTTAGTTACAAAGAAAACCGAGAGGGTTATTTATACAAGCCAAGAAAGAATAAATAAACTAGCTAAAAATACTGGTGGTAGCTAACAAACAAGATAAGAGAGTTCAAAACAAAACCCTATACAAGTTATCTAACAAAAGCATAGAGTAAATCAAGAAGGATGGCATGTGGGCACTGTCTTTCCAAATATGGCAGTTAAGTTTCCAAGGAGTTAACTGATTTTGCAGTAGGTTGAGGATTATAGGGTGGATTATCTGCTGGCTCATCTCTCACTTTCCTTGAATCTTGAGATAACCCTGCCATCTAACCTTCAAACATCCAGATTCAAAACTCCACCTAACAAAACTTTCAACCAATCCACCTTACCCCTACAATATCCAGAACCCTACCCAACTTTGACCTCCTTTCCACATAACTCTCACCTACCCCAACATTCCAACTACTCAACCATGAAAGAATCAACTCCCAACATTGACTGCCTCATCACGCAAACGGAAGCTTTATCCTGGGATGATATAATTCTTGAACCAGCAATAGAAGCAGTTAAAGAAATTACAAACCATACCTTGGCGGGTAAGCTTATCTCCTCTAAACCTTTAAACTAATACACCTTCCACACTACCATCAAAGTAATATGGAGTTTCATCTCTCGACTCGAGATAGAGGATCTTGAACAAAATACATTCCTCTTCACTTTCCCTACCTCACATGACAAAAACAAAATCTTCAATCAGAGGCCATGGAAGCTCAAAGGGTACCACATGTTATTAAGGGAATGGTTGCCAGGTCAAAGTCTGCAAGAGGTTGATATACGATTCTCAGCCTTTTGGATCCAAATCCACGAGCTCCCGTTAGAACTGATGACCCAAGAAAATGCTGAAAAATTTGGAAAAGTCCTGGGCAATTTTCTGGAGTTCGACCACTTTGCCATTTTGGTAAGAAGATTTCTCGGTTGAAATAGATACATCAAAGCCTCTTCCAGAAGGTTTCTCCCTACCAAGAATTAATCGAAAATTGGCAATTGTTTCCTTCAAGTATGAACGACTCTTGGAGTTTTGCTACATTTGTGGTAGACTTGGTCATATATACCATGCATGCCCTCAAGATCATGGGAGAAACACTGAGGTTCAGTATGGGATTGGATTGCTGGCTAAAGGACAAGACCAAAAAAGACACATCAGGATTGATGAGCCAGCGAATGAAGCTCTCCATTTGGAATTCTGAACTCCCATCATGCCTCTACTGCCTTTCAAAATAAAGGAGCCATGAGCAACATCAACATTTCGGTAAACAATCAACCTATCATCAAGCAATTTCAATATCAACCTGGTTTTAAAGGAAAGGCAAGCAAACCTAGGAAAATAAGGGAGAAGCAACCAAAAATTCAAAAATCCACCAGAGAATGCTTTTCAAGGGCAATAGCAGCGCCATTTCTGAGTTTGGTATTCTTCTTCTTCTACCTCTTAACCTACAGTACAGTGATCTGGAAAGTCCATGCAAAATCTCCCCAACATGTGGCGCCATCCCAGACTAGCAGACAGATCCCTCAAATGGAATTAAAGAAGGCTGCAGTAGTAAGGTACAAACTTAGAGCATTGGCAATGGCCTAGCCAAATACCAATGCAAGTCCAAATTTTAGCTAGATGTGAGAAAAATCCTCTATATTGGACTAGCCAATAGTCCAAAGCTTAAGCTTGAGCTACAGTAAATCTTGAATCCTCTCCAAACATGGCGAGTTACTGTTCACAATGGAAAGTAATATTTTATTATTTCATCTACCTCCATCTCTATTTCTCTCGTTCTTTTCTCTTTCTTCATCCCGAAGAGCCCCATTTCCCTCGTCTTTCCTTTCTTCTCCCGGAAGCTCCGAGCACGTTGATCCTTCAGCTTCGTCTTCTTCAACCCGCACAGACCCTTCTCTCCATCGATCGTCCATGTTGCCATCGTCTTCCATTTCTTTCTTTTTCTCTTCATTTTCTCTCACGCCGAATCGCACCCTCTCGTTTCTCCCTCCCATTTTCGTCTTCTCTCTGCACCATCACCGAATCGCACCCTTTCTCTGCCAATGCAAGTCCAAATTTTTTTCCTTTCCACTCTCAGAACCCATTTGTAGACTAACCCACGCCTTTTCTGTTCCCTCCCTCCTGATTTTCTTTCCTTTCCATTTGCAGAGAACCCATCGAAGGCATCAGCAACACAGAGTATCTAAACTTCTCTCCAGCCATGATTTTTGCCCTAGACTGTTGAGATCAACAACGCCATATTCCCTCGACGAACTCAGGTATTTCACAAGGGTATTTCATGGCAGTAGTATCTGTATTCTTGACAGGTTATTGCTTTCAATTTCTTGAATCTGTATTTTGTGATTGGTCTTTTGTGATTCGAATTTCTGTGATTGGTATTCTTAAGAGTGTGTGAGGCAGTAGTCTTTAAGAGTGTGTGATTGGTATTCTTAAGAGTGTGTGATTGTGGAACTCAAACGAGGAACAGAGGAGCAATGGTAACAAAGGAGCAGCCTCATGCCATGTTGATACCATTGGAGTACTTCCTTATGGGATACGACTTGTATAGACCTATAAAAACACGAATTTCTCTGCAAATATGAAATTAGAAAGATCAAAAGGAGTTGAGGAAAAAAAATTTGTAATCTATTATATCATAGGGGTTTGCATTTTCTCTTTTATTCGTTGGGGTTGATGAGTGAGAGGGTAATCATGTTGTTGTATAGATAGAGGTCAAGAAAAGGAAAGATGTACTTTGGGGGGGGGGGGGATAGAAAGAAAGTATATATTTTCATTCTTTAATTTGTAGCCATCATTGTTAGTTGAGACTAACCAATGATAATTTTCATCGATGAGACTAATAAATTATAATAATAACAATAATAAGCCTTGGATATGGCTTATTAAATTAAATTATAATTTTAAGTCTTGGGAAACAATAATTTTAAGTAAAAATTAAATTATTAATTAATATATAGAGTGTATTTATAAAATATTAAAAGAATTTTTTTTGTAAAATATTATTAAAATATATAATATTATGTTATTATTTTAATTTTAAAATAGCTAGTCCAATGTAGACTCACTTAATCAAAAATTAATATTATAATTAAAAATTAAGATTCTAATTAAATTTTAAACTTGATTATGACTAGACTATTATTAATGCTCTTAATTTCTTATGCGTGCTAGCCAATCTATCACCCTACAGTCTGGTCACCTCAAATTACCTTTCTCAGGAGAATCCATAAATTTCTCCAACCACGTGGCCCCTTCTGCTTCACACAAAAGGCAACTAAGGGCTTGTTTGTTTTCAGAGATGAGATGAGATGAGATGAGATTAAAGTTAAAAAGTTGAATAAAATATTGATAGAATATATTTTTTAATATTATTTTTGTTTTGGGATTTGAAAAAGTTGAATTGTTTATTTTATTTTGTGTGGAGATTTGAGAAAGTTGTAATGATGAAGTGAGATGAGATGAGATGAGATGAGATGTTTCCTGAAAACAAACAAGGCCTAAGCCTTTATTGACTTTCTAAACCAAAGTACTTTCCTCAAGGATCCCAAAAACAACCCAGAACCATCGGTTTTCCAGCAACTAATAGCACAATTCAAAAACACTCAAGGCCTACATGTAAACAAAGCCCCAAGCTCGAAACTATCACTACTGGTTAGCCCTTCAGGCTGAGCATGTATTGCTTTCAGCCCACAACAAGCCGATCCACGCCTTTACTCAAATCAGACCCTCACACAAACCAGTAGTTTTTTAAACACCCAAACTTTTACCTCAATGGCCCAGCCCATCTTCAATGCCCCATCATCCCTTCGGACTGACCTTAAATGGCCGAGTGAATTCAGCAATGCCAGCGTAGCCCAAGTGACCCCGTGCAGCGTAACCCAACATTCCATCACAAAACTCCCCAGTGACCAAACTTATTCCAACCCTCACCTCACCATGGGAAAAGCTCCAAAGAAGAGGAAGGAAATATCATCGGGCAGCAGAGCACGACCTCTACCATCCAAACGAACCACCCTTCAACCAATCATCAGCAAACCGAGTTAGTGAAGATGAGACATCAAGCAATAGTCCAAAGTTTCTCACCACCGGGAACCAGCAACTGGGTGACGGCAATGAAGCATCCTTGGTCAAATCAGTCAACACAGATTCTCTACCTACAAGCAAGAAGACATGGAACAGCAGGTAACTCCTTCAACTCTCCAGTCATGAATCTCTTCCCTTTAAATCCAATAACCAAAGTGGCAGGGTCTAAAATGCCCTCAGATCAACCATGGAGATTCTCACTTGGAATTGCTAGGGTATTGGTCAACTCCGTGCAATTAGAAATCTCAAGGCCAATATCAGGACCCACAATCCTGATGCTATATTTCTGTCTAAAGCACTTTTGCATGATGTAAATACTGTTGTTGTTGTTAATAGATTAGGTTTTTCCCTTTTTTTTATAAGCCCCCAACTGGGAAATGGGGTGGGCTTTTGTTTATATAGCGTGAAGGTGTTGATGTAGAAACTGTCTTTATTTCCAGCAATATAATAGCTTTGTTAGTCTACTCTAACCCTTCTCATACCCCATGGTTGCTTACTTTAGTTTACTGCCCTGCTAAAAAAAAGCACAAACCAAACTTCTGGAACATCTTGAGAATTCTGTGCCAACAACTATCCCGGTCCTCTGCTGTCCATTGGAGACTTCAATTCAATTCTCAAACAAACTGAAAAAACTGGTGGTAGGCCTTTTGCAACCTCTTCAACCCCTAATGATTTGGCTTTATACATGGAACAACAAGGCATGGTGGGCTTAGGTCATACGGGCCCCCTTTACACTTGGACAAACAACAGAGATGGCCATAATAACGTTAGAGAAAGACTAGATCGTGGTGTTGTGAATATTCAATGGAATAATTGTTTCCCTGATGCAAACATCAAAACTTTTCCTAGGATTTCCTCAGATCATTCCCCAATTTTACTAGACACATTAAACAACCATCAAGGGAAAAAATCTTTCAAATTTGAAGAATTTTGGGTCAGAGACCAATCCAATTTTGATGTGGTTAAGATAGCTTGGTCAACACATGTGGTTGGAACCCATGCTTACATTCTTACTAGAAAGCTCAAAGCCACAAAACAAGCATTAAAAAATTGGAACATTAATTGTTTTGGTCACATCCAAACTGCCATTAAGAATCTAACCTTCAAGCTAAATGACCTTCAAAATTTGCTGCCAACTCCTGATACTATCATACTGGATGATAATAACAAAGAGAATCTTAATGAGCAACTTAGAAGAGAAGAATCCCTTTGGCACCAAAAATCGAGAAATACTTGGTTATCAACTTCCGATCTTAACACCAAGTATTTCCACAATTCCACTATCATTTGGAGAAGGAATAATAATATCAACTTTCTCAAAATTGATGGCAGGCAATGGACCTCGGACCCCACTGTAATCAAGGAAAAGTTCCAAAATCAATTCCAAGGAATTTACAACTCCACAAATCTGGAAATCTTTGATGACCTTGAAACACTTTTTCCCAACAAAATAACTGAAACAGAAAATGAGTATCTTTGCAAAATACTAACTAAGGAGGAAATTCTAACCACAATCAAGCAATTCCCTTCCACAAAAGCCCCTAGTCTTGATGGTTTTACTGGTCTCTTCTATAAGCATTATTGGAACATTATAAAGGATGATGTTCAAGATGCCATTAAGAACTTCTTCATTCATGGTAAAGTTCTAAAGGAAATGAACCACACAAACATTGCTCTTGTTCCAAAATTAGAAAATCCTAATGTGGTTCATCACTTCCGACCTATCAGCCTTTCTGATGTTTGCTATAAGATCATTGTAAAAATATTGGCAAACAGGCTAAAGACCATTCTTCCAATTCATCTCTCTCCTTACCAAACAGCTTTTGTCCTAGGTAGGCTCATTCAGGAAAATACCATTCTAGCCCAAGATGTCTTCCACCATTTGAGAAAAAAAAAAAAAGAGGCAATATGGGAAACATGGCAGTAAAAAATGATATGGAAAAAACTTTTGACTTTATGGAGTGGTCCTTCATACTTTCTATCTTTACATCTCTTGGGTTTAGCCAAAACATGGATTAAGTGGATTAAGGAGTGTATCACTACTGTCTCTTATTCCATCATCCTCAATGGTACCCCAACTGGCTTAATCCATCCTGATAGAGGTCTTAGGCAAGGAGACCCCCTATCCCCTTTCCTGTTTATTCTAGGTAGTGAGGTGCTCTCGAGGTTGATTCTTAGAGAAGAAATTAGGCTTAAGTCGAAAGGAATCAGTATCTCTAGAAGGGGTCCCACTCTCTCCCATCTTCTCTTTGCTAATCACCTAATTCTCTTTGGTGCTGCTACTGTTAAAACTGCCTAAGCGTTCGCAAGCTATCTTGAAATCTACTCTTCTTGGTCCAGTCAAAAAATCAATTTTGGAAAATCATCCATTCATTTTAGTAATAACACTTACAACAAAATCAAAGGAGAGATTAAAGAGATCCTCAACTTCAAATCTTCACCACCAAAACTTCGCTACCTTGGCCTACCCCTTTTCATCCAAGCATCAAAAGAAGTCTTTTTCAAAGATATACAAGAAAAGATTCAAAACAGGCTACAAGGTTGGAAAATAAAGATTTCGTCACAAGCTAGTACAACAACCCTCATAAGAACAGTTGCTAGCACTATTCCTTCCTACTTCATGTCTACTATGTGGGTTCCAAAGTCTTTCAATAAAAAAATGGATACTTCCTTCAGAAGATTTTGGTGGGGAAATGAAAACTCAAAAGCTTACACGCCCAAATCTTGGAAATCCATTTGTCAGCCCAAATCTTTAAGTGGACTAGGACTTAAAAGTAGCTCTCCTTTCAACGGAGCCCTGATCTCAAAATTTTATTGGAAGCTAATAAACAACTCAAGTGGTCTCTGGAAAACTTTTTTGATAAACAAATATTTGAGAGATAATTCTTTTTTCGAAGTGAACTTCAAACCTACTGACTCCTGATTTTGGAAAGGCCTTCTGAAACAAGGTGATTTCATCAAATCAAGCAGTTGCTTTTAGATTAATAATGACACCAATGTTAGAGCTTGGCTTGACCCATGGATCCCTTCTCTGCAAAATCACTTACCCCAACTGAGCCAAAGATCCCTCCCATGGACCCCACCCTAAAAGTCTCGGAATTAATATTGGAAGAGCAAAAAAGATGGAACACCATACTTCTCCAAGCCCCTTTTTCAACTGAAACTATCAATGAAATCCAAAAAATTCCACTTTCTTTGTACAACTACGCAGCTACGGAGGAAAAAATCAAATGGGTTCATCATTCATATGGGAAATTCTCGATCAAATCAGTCGGCCTTGATAAATACTCTTCATAATGATCACATTCCCCTTCCTAATGAAATCTGGAAAAAGCTTTGCAAGTTAAATGTGCAAGATAGACTAAAAATTTTCTTTGGAAAATACACCATAATATCTTGCCAACCAGATCTCTTCTAAAAAGAATCATTTCTCTGGAAGAAGAGTAGCTTTTATGTCCTTTGTGCAATGTAGGTGAGGAAAGCCTCTCTCTTCTTTTTCTAAGTTGCCCTTTCTCTAGGATCCTTTGAGGTTCGGGTGGTTTGGATTCAAAACTCACTTCAACTCATCTCATCTCATCTCATCATTACAACTTTTTCAAATTTCCACACAAAATATAATAAACAATTCAACTTTTTCAAATTTCAAAACAATAATAATATTCTAACAATATTTTATTCTACTATTCACAAACCATTCCAACTCATCTCTAAATCCAAACCACCCTGGCCCATAAGCTTTACCGAGATTGCTCCCCCCACAATCTCTAGTTGGATCAAAATCATCCTTAACCTAGAAAAAGAGCTAGCCCTCCCTGAAAATGAAGTTCAAGAATTTCAGCTCTTTGCCATCTTAGCTATGGATATCCTCTGGTTCACCAGGAACCAGGTCATTCACAATTCCCTTTCCCCAACCATTGATCAATACATTTAAAAAGTTTTCAACTCTTGTAAAGAGCACATCCAAGCTTGGACTTTGAAACAGCAACATGAAGAGGCATTCTCTCTGCATGGACGTCTTCCCGAAGGTTTCCATTTGTTATCTTTTGATGTTGCGATTAGAAGCCATGGTAGTGTCACAACAGCAATATGTCAAGCTGAAGACGGAGCACCTGTCTTTGTTAACACAACTTTCCTACACAACACCAATCCAAAGGTAGGAGAAGCCACAACAGCCCTCCTAGCCATGCAAGAAGCTCATGATAGAGGACAAGAAAAGATTTACCTTCAAGGAGATTCCAAATAGGTGGTGCAAGCAGCAAACAATGTAAAGCAACCTTCAGACTGAAAAATGCAATCCATCATCAAAGACATAAAATACATCGATCACAAAATCAATGTGCGTATAGTATTGCACAATGGGCTGCTTCCAATCATCTTTATGTAAGCATACCCCTTATTACTTTTCCTCAATGTCTTTTAAGCTTTCATAGTAGAAAAGACCCTCTCTTATTTGTATAATTTCACTAGATTCTACTGTACTGCAGAACTTTATGTTATTTGTGAATGAATCTTAGAAAAAAAAAATGTAATGTGATACTAATTTAAATTTGTGGGCAATATTGGGTAATAGTTTTACCATTAGAAAGTTATTTACTGTTTGGTAACTATATATTTAAAACACTTTTAAACATGCTACATTTGTTTGGAAATAAATTAGAAAAGTGTTTTTTGTGGTACAAATGAAGATTATTTGATTTTTTAAAAAATTATGACCATATCCTTTAAAGTTTGAAAATTGAAATTGTCTGAAATTTGTATGGATATTTTTTCTCATTGACAATCTTTTTAAAATTTGAATTACGTTCTTCATTATCTAGAAAAACACGTTTGAAAAAACCTCATAAGTACTTTAATACATAACACCGAAACAACCTAATTTTTCTATTAAAGAACTTTTAAAACTATTTAAACACTTTTTATAACTCCTAACGTAACCCTAAACAGACCCTATGTTATATACATCAATCCCTTATAGACACTGCGTCTACCCCTTGGTCACGTAAGTAGTCCAATTGTTTGTTCACCCTCCTTTGTCTTTTAGCCTTTAAAGGTTATAAACAAGGCAATGACATGGAGATGATATGTGTTTCTATTCTATCATATATGGATAAGAATTTATATAGGTGGCCTCAAAACTCTTAACGGTAATAATATAGATAAATTTTAGAATTAATTATAAAATCAGTACTTGAGTTTTCACCTTTTTGTATGCCTTAGTTTTCAACTTTTACAGAATTGATATATGAAATTCATGAAATTTTCAAATAGATACCTCCGTCAACTTAAAGGAAATATTTTAAAAGAATAAAGATCATAGAATAAAAATTATGTTCAATTAATCATATAGAGAAATAATATATAATTTGATTAATGATGCATTACAAAAAATATTACTTAAAATAAATAGAATAACTTTTATTTTTTTTATTTTTTTTATAGGAAAATCAATCTTTATTCATATAATAAACAGATTACAAAGAAGAATCAATCCAAAGGAAATGAGCAATTACATCCAGGTAAGAACCCCAGCATAAACTAATTTCCGAGACACTGAAACCAAGCTTGGCAAGAGTATGAGCTACTATATTTCAGCTTCTGTTTGCATGGTTTAGAACACATGTTTGAAAATCGATGCATTAACTTCCTGAATTCACTATCAATGTTCCCCATGGTGGCCATAAACTGTCCATTTCGATTGAACTCATTTACAACCAAGAGAGAATCTGATTCAATTGACATATGATGGATACCAAGATGATTGCTGCAACCCCATAAGGATTGCAAGGCCTTCAAGCTCGATTACATTAAGACTTGCCCTTTCTCTTATTGCTGCCACCATTATAACTTTACCCTTTGAATCTCTCAATACAACACCTATACTTGCCACAGATCCATCTGGAGAAAAGGCTCAATCTACATTCAATTTGAAAGTGCTAGGTGGTGAGAATTCCCATCTGCAATGATGCCTAATTATAGATAGAGGTTTGTTTCTCAATTCACGAAAACCTTTCTGCATAGCCAAGGCACTTCCTAACATAGCATCAGCATGTACATCTTTTTGCTAAAAAATCTTCATGTTTCTTCTATACTAGGAGCTCCAGCATATTAAAAAGAACAACTCCAGCAACTTTGCACAATCATAATATAGCAGTTTAAGAGCAACATCAATAAACAAGCTGGACTTATTAATTTGTAACTGCTTTGGGAAGTTTTTAATCCAAACTTCTCTAATTGATGGGCAAGAGAGTAATACATGCAAAGTATCTTCTCTGCTAGCATCACAAAAAACACAATTTTTTGCAATATTAACATGTTTCTTTTGAAGGTTATGCTTAGTAGGTAACAGTCCTTTGACAGCCTTCCATGCAAACACTCTTACTTTAGAAGGGAGTTTCATAGCCCAGATAGATTTCCACAATTTGCTGATAAGAGTAGTATTTGATGCTTCACCACTTTGTGTCACCATATTTGCTGATCTGAAAAGTCTACAACCACTCTTGACTGTGTATCTCCTTGAGCTTCAAGCGCCCAACAAACCACATTTAAATTTCCTTGACTAAGCACAATCTTAGCAATCTGTAGTGCCACTGCAGGAGGGAACATGGTTGTAATTTTGTTAACATCCCATTCTGTCTGCTCAGGGACAAATAATGAATTCACAGTAGCTTCCTCTGCACCTATAACAGACATAGAGTTCATATCAGCAATCCTTTTAAACCCTGGTACCCATACATCAGTCCATACTTTCACTGTGTTCCCCACACCAGTTCTCCATCTAGACCCATCATTTATCTTTGAAATTGTGCCCCAAATTCCTCTCCATACATAGGAAATCCATACATAGGAAGGATTGCTTCCCAAACCAGCATCTAGAAATGGTTCTTTGGAAAATATTTAGCCTTAAACAAATTGTGTAGCAATAAGTCTGTATTTGACATTATTTGCCATTCCTGCTTGGCCAAAAGAGCATCACTAACGATCCTCAAATCCTCAAATCCCATCCCACCTCCCTTTTTTGTTGCACACATCTTTGGCCAACTCATCCAATGAATTTTATTCTCTTCATTTTTCTGCCCCCACCAGAATTTTGCCATCATTTCTTCAAGATCATGACGCAATTAAGATGGAAGCTTGAAACAGCTCATAGAATAGGTAAGAATAGCTTGGGCTACAACTTTAATCAAAACTTCCTTTCCACCAGCCGAGAGTACCTTTTCTTTCCATCCTTGCAACTTTCTCCACACTTGATGCTTTATTTCAAAAACCTCTAGATTTAGACCTCCCAACAAATGATGGGAGTCCTAAATACTTTTCATACTCCTAACTTTGTTGCACTCCCTAAAATTCCAGAATTGCATCCTTAGTTGGTGGTTGCACATTTGAACTAAACATAAGCCCTGTTTTGCTTCTGTTTATCATTTGACCAAAAGATGCTTCATAGTAGTTGAGAATAGATTGAATTTTCTGATTTTCTTGCATATTAGCCTTACAAAATAAAAGATTATCATCTGCAAAAATTAGATGAGAGATCTTGGGAGCACCTCTACAAATCTTCACAGCTGAAATTTCCCCTCTTCTCTCAGCATGTTTGATCAATGAAATCAAACCTTCAGTACATAGTAAGAATAAGTAAGAGGAAAGAGGGTCACCTTGTCTCAAACCTCTAGAAGGAGCAAAAGGACCTTTTGGCTCACCATTAATCAAAACTGAAAATGAAACAATTTTGACACACATCATAATGAGATGGATCCATCAAGCATTAAATACCATTGCCTCCATAGCCGCTTGTAAATATGGCCATTCAATCCTATCATAAGCTTTGCTAATATCTAACTTAATGGACATAGAACCATTCTTGCCTTGTCTCTAATGATCCTTCCCGGTACTAAAGCACATTGAGTTTTTGAGATAATTACATCAAGCAAACTCTTAAGCCTATTTGCAAGAACTTTAGCCACTAATTTATACAAAACATTGCATAAACTAATAGGCCTAAACTCATAAATTTTCTCAGGCTTATTCTCTTTTGGAATCAAAGCTATGAAAGTATGATTAAGAGTGGAAGGAAGAGTACCAGTTCTGAGGGAGGACAGCACTCCATTTGTAACCTCATTACTCACATTGCATAAATAGAATAAGTTTTAATTAGAGATTTTCAATAGCAATATAATATAAAAGCCATAGTGAATGCTAAGTCAACGTTGCTTCCTTGGGTTACTATTGTTTTCTATGTTTGTAACTGATCTCATCTGGAGTATTTTTATTTTTATTTATTTTTGTTCCTGTAAAGCAAATGAAACAATCTGCGACAAGCTATCTACGAAGAATCATTGAGCAAATCCATTGCCTTTCGCAAGTAAAACATAAAACAGTAAAGCCGCCATTTTTACCTTTCTTCTTTTTTGCTTTCTTTTGATGCTAAAGCTGTACTATTTGAGATCAAACTCCATGGTAGAAGTCTTCTGAAAAGTTCTAAAGACCAAATGGCATATGGATCTTGAGTTTCAATAGTTAGTTTTGGTATTATGTAGAGCTTCAATACTTACTTTATACTTAGTTTTTTAAATAATAATTCAGTTCTTTAAAAAAAAAAAAAATAGAGTAGTAACCAAGATTCACAAGGACATACATTGTAACACCCGGTCCCACCGTGAAACCCAATCCCAGACCTGCTAAAGTCTAGCCTTCAAGAGAAAACGACGACGTTTTGGGTAAGCTACCTCCCTTTCAAAATTTTTCTTGACCCCGATGGTTACTGCTCTTATCTCTTCCCATTCAGTCTTTTTTTTTCACACCCCCGAGTCCCTCTCCACCTCGAGTTCCACCTCCCTCTGTAACCTTTTTTTCTTTCTCCCTTTTAAGTTCTCTCTCAAGCTCTCAGTTCTCTCTCTCAGAGTCTCTCTCGTTTCACTGCACACCTACATGCAGTCACCGTTACCTGGGTCTTCACGCACTGCTACAACACCGCCAGCCTCCCTGCACGACCGTCCTCCACTCTCATGCACCATCATCAGCAATAGATGGTGCCAGACATCAAGACTCCGTTGTCGGAAGCAGCCCCGTTTCACTCCTCACAAGAGTCGCACATGCAACCACCATAAGCCACCCCAAAGTAGAACCCCTCCTCCAATGTTTCCCATGAATCAGCCACCCCCACGCACGTTCAACAACGTTAAGCCACCGCGTCGCAACCTCCTCTCTCAATTCACCACCGTGCCAGCCACCAAAACCTTGGACAAGTGTGCCCTGTTGCACCACGCCAAAACAGGGGAGGTATTTCCCCACTGTAAGACACTGCAACCACCCCCACCATGAACTCTATCACGTTGAGACCCCACAGAAAATGCCGATGAAAACTTCACATCACCCCTTGTCCGCTTCACGCCACCTCAGTCTCACGGTGAGTTGCATCTCTCTCTCTCTCACACACGCTTGGCTTGCTCATCTCGTTACCTCTCTCTCTCTCATCACATGGTTTCTCTCTCATCACCCTATCTCTCTCAGTGCTCCGCCTCCAAGCTTGCTAGCGATTTCATCTCAGCTGTTCATCTCCATCAATGTCTAGCTCCAAGTCCCTGTCGCAATTGATCCATCTCTCTCTCAGTGAGCTTAGTTCTTATGTATGTTCTGGCCGATTCTTTTCTATTTCAGAAACTGTCTATGATTTTTTTTTTTTAGCTTCCCTTTTTATTTCCTAAAACATCCCTTTAGGTGAGTTTTATATTTATAAGTCTAGTTCTCATTTTATGAGAGTATAATATATATATATATATATCTAAAATATGAATTTTTTGAAGTGAACAGTAAGTACAAAATATTTTTGATTTGACCAAAATTATGATTTTTTTTTCTACTTATAATCATTTTGATATACTTATGTTATTTAGTTTTATATTTTATAGCTAGACCTCATTAGTAATTGAGTTAGAATTTAATACTTTAGTAAGAGATTAAGTTGGATATTGAGGAATTTAGGAAGTGATGATATTTGTAGGGATTGAGAATTTAGGTTTTTGAGGAATAAAAAATAGGTTATTTTAACATTTTAGACTTAAATATTGAAATACATGTTCGATTTCAAATTTATGGGAATTACGCGATTTTTTTATAGATGACGATTAATATTTGTTCGACATTATTGAGGAAATTTTCGAAAGGCTAAGAAGTCCAGGTAAGCGGGGTTTATATACTAGTTTTGCATAGAAGAAATTAAATGAGGCTGACTTTGAAAATAAGCATAATTGTTTTTGAAAAGAAATATGAAAACGACCTCAGATGTTTATTCTGCATATGCATAAATTCTATATAAGAGAAAGTATTTTTTGTTATGACTAATATAGACATGAGCTAATTTTGTACATTCTGTTTCTGAACTATGAAAAAAGAGCGAATATGAAAATCTAAAAATTTTTGCTACGGAAAAATGAAGATGTTTTGATTCTATTTATTTCGATCATGTGAAATGATCTAAAACTTTTCAGTATTTTGTTTTGATATGATGTGTCGTCTGAAAACCTTGGCATGAAGTTTTGATTCTGTATCTGAATGTGATTTGGTTTCGATTATGTTCAGTTCTGTTTCTGTTAAGGCCCAACCATGAGTATTATTGTGATATCCTGTATTTTAGTGTATTTTAATTGAAGGGTTATTTTATTAATTTAAATATTGGTTCTCTTGTTTTAAGTTTATCGAATTTTTTGTTAGTTTATTTTTATGATTTTTAAGTTGTGAAATTTATTTTGATAAGCTTTCTCAATATTAATTAGTGTTATGCATTTAAATTGCTCTTTATTTTAAATTAGTTTATTATTAGATTTAATTATTTTATTTTTATTTAATCACTACGTTTAAATTATTTTATCTAATTTGCTGTTTTGAAATATTTTTCATTTGATCATTTTTGTGACCTAAAATGTAAGGAACGGACCTCATTTCTTTCTCTCACTTTTTTTTTTTTTTTTTTTCTTTTCCTATTTTTCTTTTCTTTTTTGTCTTCATTTCTTTTTCTCCTCTCTATTTCTTCTCTTGCGCATGACTTCTCCATCTCTCCCCCCATCCATGCGTCGTCCTCCATAGCGCCACCGTGCGCCACCCATTGCTATCACCTCCCCTCCCAATCGTCTCCGCACCGGCCGGCAACCTCACACCCCAATTTTTAGCCCATCTTAGGTCGCCGTGAGCCCCCATGCACGGCTTCAATCCGAGGCACCCATTGAGCTTGCATGCCACTGTTGTGTGGCCATTGGCCACCACCTCTTCACCATATCACCGGCGACCCCCCAGCTACCTAACCCACCCATCCTCAACTCTGATAAGCCACTGGTAAAGTCGTTCCAGCTCCATTTTTTATTTAAGCTTTTTAGACTTCAACCGCCTCCTACGCTGCCACTCATGGCCAACCATCACCACCATTAGCTTTACCAACATCCTTAAGCCTTTCCCTAGTAATCTCAAGTTTTTGTTTGTCTCCGTTCAAAATCTAGCATTTTGAGACCCACGGCCCTGTGCATTTTCTCATTGTTACATTGTTGTGTCGCCACTTCTAGTGCCTCCGTGATCCTTCAAAAATTATATTATAGCACTCTAAGTATTTTGTCAAAGAACGTTTGAGATTTAAATTTTTTTTGCACTAACTCATTTTTACTGTGAATTGGTTGGTTGTGCAAGACTGAGTCTGAGGAGTAAGGGGGTCAGTTGGATTGGAGGACGAAGTTATTTGTGTGACTGGACTATGTTAGGATTTGTTGGTCTTTGGATATTGTGTCGTATCATGTACATTGTATAATTGCACGCATGTTCATGTTTGTAAATGAAAACTAGATTTCTGCATAATTGCATACATATTCATGTGTATATTTGAAAACTGAGTTTTCATGTGAGAAATGGATTTTGGGTGCATGTGTATCAGGACCCCAAGCCAAGATGGGCCATTATCTCAGTAGAGCTCCTCTGGTCACTTGGGAGCGGAATATACTGAGTGACGTCTCCTGGGTTGTCGTTTGGCGACAACGGGATCGTATAGGATGGTAACGCTCTC
Source organism: Juglans microcarpa x Juglans regia (assembly GCF_004785595.1). NCBI lineage: Eukaryota > Viridiplantae > Streptophyta > Magnoliopsida > Fagales > Juglandaceae > Juglans > Juglans microcarpa x Juglans regia. The sequence goes on along the minus strand of NC_054594.1, from coordinate 23,186,217 downwards.
GTGCCGACTCTATGGCCCTTTGTTGGCGGGGGTTAGAGGATGTTTGCTCACGAACACGCTGGGCACGAAATTGGGTATTACTCGTTATGAAGTCACTCACACGGTCATTACCTGTGGTGTGACGAAGGGAGCCAGGGTGTGCGGATGATCCTTAGGGGAGATCATGGTGCATACGGTTAAAATGAATATTGGGCCATTTTTTGGAAAAATGATAGATTACCGATTTGGGCCATTTTTGGGGAAAATAGCGGGAAAAATGTTTTATGGAAATATTTCAGGCCAAAAATAGAATTTTGGCGTGTGTTGAAAATATTCATTGTCAAGGAAAATGTTGTTTTGGGTCTAATGCATATTTCATCATATGCATGCATAATTGTTAGTTGCATTAATGCATTTTTATTTTCGAGGGTTGTTTGGATTATTACTTACATGCGGTACCGTTTTATAGTAACGTAGATTTTGATGCAGATGATGCTGAGTGTGACGCCCCTAGATTCTGCTTGGGATCAAACGGACATCTGAAGCATCGGGACATGTAACACAAGGTTACTTGCCCCCGTTCATGACATATAAGATGTAATTAGCACATAGCATTATGCAATATTTACAGCGGATAATTTTTTTTTTGAGCAATACTATGCACCAAACTTATAATATCCCAAATAGTTAAAACATAAACCATACATACCTAAAACATCCACGATTACAGCACGGGTCTCAGAAGACTGTAATCTCAAAACAACGGAGACCTGGCTCTATAATTACAATGCCAAAATTTACTATTGGGCTAGTTTGTTGAGTAACTTGCGTAACTCGATTAACGATGCCGGAATACTATCCAAAGACCTAACTATGGAGGCTGCAAGCTCCGTATTGCATCTACGGCGTCTACTTAACCTCCTCCAGTCTGCCAGTGCCTGCTCCCTGCTCTGATCCTGACACATCGCCTACCATTCGGGAGGAATGGTAGTTGCGACTACCACGGTGAGATTTGATTACAAATCTCAGCAAGTTAATAGGAAACTTCCACACAGGTTATTGATGCATGCATGTCAGTAAAAGCATGAATGCATAATCAAAGTCATATAAGCATAGCATAACTTGACATATAGCATGGCATAAATGACAATACTTGAACTGAAATTGAAACTTAGCTTGACGTGACATGACATGTATGTGAACTTAAAACATAACATGGGCTAGCAACATAGCATGAACGTGAACTTCAAACATAACATTGACTTAAAGCATAGCATGAACGTAAACATACATAATTTGAACATGAATTTAAACATAACATGAACTTGAGCATGACATAACATAAATGTGAACTTGGAACATAACGTGAACGTGAACATGACATAACATGAATGTGAACTTGAACATAATATGAACTTGAGCATAACATAACATCAATGTGAACTTGGAACATAACGTGAACGTGAATATGAACATGACATAATATGAACGTGAACTTGAACATAACATGACGTGAAACATGACTTGAACGCGAAATACATTAATTTGGAATCTTATTCAATGGACTTAATCATAAAGTGACCATACGGGTGCTACACGGTTCCCCTTGAGCCATGTGTCCCTGCCGATTACCGCATCACAACATAGGTGTCTATACTAGTTATGAGTGCGTTAATAAGTACTCCACAGTTGTTGTGGCCCCATGAATTTTTTGTGCTACATTTGCTGTGGACACACGTAACATATTGTGTGGCTCCATCGGCGTTAGTGCCTGTCGCGCTTTGGTGACCAGCTAGTTAGGCCTCATTCGCAACCTGTTGACTGTACTTCGTCAACCCAGGGAATTTCACACCTATTTAGACACTTCAGCATGAACAAAGGAGTTCCACTAAGATATTACCCCATCTTAGCGCTCAGGGTCGTGATTGACAAGAATAACTTAACTGGCATACATGACATTTCATAATGTGACGTGATATGAACGTGATATAAAAGACAGAAGTCCTGACGTAGCGTAACGTGACATGAACATAAGATGACAAACATGACATACTTTGAGACATAAATGTAACAGAAAATATTTCATAACATGGTGTACATGTAACAGTCAATATTTCGTGACATGGCACAACATGTAATAGACAATATTTTGTAACAGGCATAACATGTGACAATGAATATTATGTGACATGATATACATGTAACAGATGGCATAAGTAATGTGACATACTTGCAACAGATAGTAACATGTGATAGAATATATTATGTAACAGATAAGATTTTCGTGATAGAATAATTCGTATGATAGATAAATATGTGATGACATGGCATGGCGTAGCATATATAACAACATATGAACATAAATTGTAGTTCCCTTACCCATCACACGTACACAGTAAATTGATACTAAGTTAAGAGCTAACTTACCTCGATCGTCGCGTTCTACGAGATTAAAGCGTGAAATACAAGAAACTGTAAGAGAGTATTCTAAAAATTAGAAATTTAATTACTAACAATTAGAAAAGTGAAAAGGGACAACTTAGAGTAAAATTACCATTTTACCCTCTATATGTGGGAAAATGACCATTTTACCTATAACTTAAAGATTTCACATCCTAACTCAAAAAATTACCAAAATTTACATTCCACATGTAAATTTTGTCATAAACTCAAATAACGACTCAGAAAAATTTAAAACCAATCACAACTATGGAAAACTCACAATGACCGAAACATACTTGATTTTGGTTGCAATTTCTTCCATCTTCAAAACCCATGATTAAATCAAAATTTTGTAACAAGGATCTTCCTATCCTAAGTTTAAAAATACACTTAAAATATCCATTAAGAAAATCTAATCATCAAAACCAAGCTTTTTGTAAAAAGACCCAAACTTTTTAACAAAAAGTGAACCCTTAAATCACAAGTTTTGACCTTAATAAAAACATCTCCAAGAATTCCAAAAAAATAAAATCTAACTTATAACATATTCATAACATCGTCCTAAGATCAACCATGCTTTAAATCCTAAAACAAAGTCACCAAAAATCACAAAACAATACTTGGAGTTCTTGGTTTTAAACTTAGTCCAAAACAGAAAATTTTCTCTCCACTAACTTTGATCAATCTCTTGATCCATGGCTTATACACATGTGATCTTCAAACTAAAATATCTCATGGTTTAAAAATGTGTCATAAAGAAGATCCAACCATCAAACTTAAAATCACATGGCTAAAACTCAATAAAACATGGATCTAACTCAAAAACATCAAATCTTAGGCCTAAGTGAAATCCTCTTGCATAGAAAAATCGTATCTTTAAAAATAATACTTAATATTTTCAAAATAACATCCTATCATATATATAAGAGACTTAGGATCATCATATAAAAAAATCAAAGCCATTGGAATAAGATTAAACCACGAAATATTCAAACCTTCACAAAACAAAAACTGTTTTTTTTTCCACTTCCAGTTTTCAATTTTCTAAATCTAAGAAAATCTACCATCAAAACCTTTATCCATGCAACAAAACCTCAATGAAAATTCATAAACACATGCTAACAACACTTCATAAAATTTTCGGACCAGGATATGTCCATTAGCTTGGTCAAAAATTCCAAAACATATCATACTCTCTAGTTTCACGCCCAGAATGACCTTTCCATGGTTAAAAATACTTTTAACCGATCAAATGAGCATGGAGTGAGACTAATAAGATATCCACGGAAACTAGACTCAAATACGAACAAATTTTATGAAGTATTCATCGTGAGATAATACTTACAAAGCATTGAAAATGGCCACGTAAAAAGACCCAGAAATCTGTCCGAGATAGCTCTTTTGGGTTTCTCTCTAAGAACGGCGGAAATAAGTGATAAAATGGAGAGAAGTGCGTCTTGCACGACTTTAGACTCCGGGAGTGGGAAGTTATTGGCTTGAATGACCCTTGATTGGAGGTGGCTATGTGACACAAAGTGGAGAATAATGAGAGGCATGGACTGCTTGCAGCAGCTGTGAGAGATATAGGTTGATGGAGTGGACTTCTCTCCACATCAAGGCACTAATGGGTTGCAGCCAATGGCAGTGGATGGTCTGCCATGTGGGGGAGGAAACTTCTTCAAAAAGCTTTGCCAAGGTGGCCAATTTCGTGGGCCTTGGTGGGCCCAACCAAGTGGGCTTCAATTTGGGGTTTAAAGGGGGTTTGGTTAGGGTTTGAGATGTTATCAAGTCCAAAACCAATTTTTCTGGGCCCAATCAAATTTCCAAGGTTTAAAAAGTTGGATAATGATGTCATAACAAGGATTTTATTAATTAATAGCATGTGAAAGTGATTTAATCAAGTGATTAAATACAATGCTAGAAATCGGGTTAAAAAGGGTTTGGAGACCAACTTTAGGGTTTGGGGAAATCGTTTAGGATTTCGGTTTCAACCAAGCTTTCGGGGTTTCAATTGGATTTCAACCATTTAAGATTTTGCTAGGGTTGAAACCCTCTTTGGTCTGGCAAAATTTAGTTGATCAGATGAAACAGAGCTTTGCTTAGGTGGCATGATCACACCTTGACTTCCATCACAAATCTTATTTAATGGTTCCTCTTTGTGCCAAGTCGCTAATACTATTCATTATGTGTAGCTAAGATCTTTCCAAGTGTCCAAATAAAACTTCTCTAACCTAATTTGGACATTCCACACAGTGATTTTGAAAACACAGCACTGGATGCGCTTATCGAGGATACTATTCACTCCAAAAAAAAATGCACAATAAACTTAGTACTGAAAAATTTTAAATATTCATATTAACCTATAGTGAAAATCGTTTACCAAGATTCAACTCCAAAGTGCCCCTAAAAATAATTTCACAATTTTGAACAAGCTTTTCGTCCAGAATGATGAAAAATGGTTATTACGCCATAAAATCCTAAATAATCAACTGAGTCCAATGGCTTAGACCAAAACACATTCTGACACTTCTAACTACATCAAATAATTAAACTTATAAATCTAGCACCATAGTGAGTGATAATACTGATTATGATGACAGACTAAAACCTGAGCGATTGGTCGATTCGTAAAAACTTATGAGGTTATCACGAGATTCATATAGTCAATAGAAATTCCACCAATGAATTTTTAGCGGGCTGTTACACTAAGGGTAAGTCTAAAGATTCAGCTTTGCCGGAGGAGTGATATGGGATCACTCGTTTATGTATTCTGTTTTTTGGGATAACTGTATAACACTTTTTAAATGTTTTACTTATGCTAATTTGTATTAAACAATTCTGGTACTTGGTCGACTTACTTAAACTATCTACTGCATTGTTTATTGTACACTGTTGCATGTACACACACTTGGCACTATCGTTGAGATGCGTGACTGTGTTGTCATCATCCAAGCGTCTTGATTTCTGAGTTTCCGTACATGGGGGTCGGGGGCGCCACAGGTGGTATCAGAGTAGTTCGACTCTAGGTAAAACCACATATCCCTTAGGTGAGGTACTAGAAATATTTTTTTAACGTTGTAAACTGAAATTATTTATTTTAAAGTATGATATATTATGGGTTTATTTCAATTTTATTTTATGTTGTATTATTTTATTTTACCTTATTTTATTTTTGGTGTTGCTTTTGGTTGTGTTTGATTTTTTCCGGAGTTTTAAGTGGGGTTAAAGGTTACTCTATGACAGGAAGATGGTAAGACCAAGATGGCCAACCAATGAGCCCGAGGATGATTTACCGAGAGGCAATGGGAATTACGCCAAGGTAAGGGCGTTAAATCGGATGACGGAGTTCCTCCAATAGAATTTTCAATCACCTCAAGGAGATCCAAATAGAGCGGTTCAAGTGGGTGCACCTACGAGCGCTTTCTAGCGCATAGGACTCCTGCCTTTACTGGTGAAAAGGATCCACTTTGACCGAGAAGGTGGATTGAAGACCTCGAAAGGACATTTAAAGTATGCAGTTGCATGGAGGCCCATATGGTGTTGTATGAGAGTTACTTGCTACAAGGCGAAGCAGCAAATTGGTGGCAGACTAAGCGGCAACTACTAGAGATGGAGTTGGGATCTTTTGTAACTGTGTCTTGGCAGCATTTCAAGAAAGAGTTCGACGATCTTTTCTTCCCTATTTTTGTGAGACGACAGAAGGCACGGGAATTCAATAACTTGGTCCAAGGAGATATGACTATTGAGTAGTATGCCAAAAAATTTATGGACCTCAGGCGGTTTGCTACCCACCTCATTGACACTAAGGAGTTGCGAGCCGAGTGTTTTCAGGAGGGTCTACGACATGAGATACGTAGACAAGTAGCTTGTCACGAGATTTCAAATTTTCAGAGGTTTGTTGATATGGCCACTATTGCGGAGCATGAAAATAATTTTGAGGTAGGCTCCCCTCCGGGTCATAAGAGGCAGAGTTTTGTTGGTGAGGGGAGTAGTTCCAGGTCACCACACAAATTTGTGCAGAGGACTGGGGCCTGATCGCAGGCAGCCTCCAATGTTCGTGCGGGAGGCCGAACTCCAGTATGTAATAGGTGCAGCAAAGCCCACGACGACGATTGTGGTCAGAAGGGGATCCAGTGCTACAGATGTGGCCAGCCGGGGCACTTTGCTCGTGAGTGTCCTAACCAAGCTCAAGGAGGTCGAGGAGGTTGACATGGTGGTAGAAATAACCAGAGGCAGCTGGTGCAAGCTCGAGTCTATGCTGTGACTCCCAAAAATGTTGATTACGAGGCTCCAGAGGTTCAGGATGCGGGGTGATTACTGGTATGCGTTTAGTCTAATCTTTGGATTTGATGTTTGGCGTGGGTTGACTTTTTTTTTTTTAATTTCATTGGTGTATGTGTTTGCCTCAGGTAGAGTTATGATTTTTATGCCTGTACCTTATTTGACTCTGGGGTGTCTCAGTCTTTTGTGTCCGCCACTTTTGCACGGATGTGCAATCTAGTCACGAAGCCTTTATCTCAATCTTTGGTAGTGACTCTTTCAAATGGTGAGATTGTGTGGTGCTCTAAAGCCACTTTAGGTTGTCCTTTGGATTTTGGTGGGAGGACACTTGAGGCAGATTTAACTGTGTTCAAGTTGCTTGGGTTTGACATTATTCTTGGAATGGATTGGTTGCATCGGTATTCTACAAACATTAATTGTAGAAGCCGGGTAATTGGTTTTCAACTTTCGGAAGGAGACTACTTGGAATTTGTGGGAAGCAAGTTGAAAGCAAGACCAATAGTTATATTTGCAATTCAAGTGAAGAGAGACATAGCTTGTGAAGCAGATGCATTTTTAGTTCAATTGGTGTCTACGCCATTTGAGAATAAGTCTTTAATGGATATTCTAGTTGTGGAAGAACTTCCTAACGTGTTCATGGATGAGTTGCCTAAATTGCCTCCAGTTCGCGAGATGAAATTTGTTATCGATTTGGAACCTGGAGCGGCTTTTGTGCATAAGGCTCCCTACCGTATGGTACCGACTGAGTTAAAAGAGTTGAAAACTCAATTGCAAGAACTAGTTGATAAGGGATTTATTCAGCCTAGTACTTTGCCTTGGGGAGTGCCTGTTTTATTTGTCAATAAGAAGGACGGTACTCTCAGGATGTGTATAGACTATCGAGAACTTAATAAGGCGACTATCAAGAATAAGGACCCTATTCCTTGGATCGATGATTTGTTTTACCAGCTTTAAGGAGCAGCTATCTTCTTGAAGATTGACTTGAGATCGGGGTACTACCAGTTGAGGATAGAGAGATAAGGATGTGCCCAAGATTGCTTTTAGGAAGAGGTATGGGTATTATAAGTTTAAAGTGATGTCTTTTGGGTTAGCTAATGCCCCTACAGCCTTTATGGATTTGATGAATCTAGTGTTTCGACCTCATTTGGATTCATTTGTGGTGGTGTTCCTTGATGACATTTTGATTTATTCTCGAGATTTGGAAGATCATGCTTATCACCTTCGTCTGGCACTTGAGAAGTTAAGAGAGCATCAGTTGTATGCTAAGCTAAGTAAATGTGAATTTTGGTTGGAAGAAGTTAAGTTTATTGGACACGTGATTTCCCGAGAGGGAGTGGTCATAAATCCTAGCAAGGTGGAAGCTGTTTTGTCATGGCCTCGACCTTCAACAGTGCATGAGATACGGAGTTTCTTGGGACTTGTCGGGTATTATCAGAGATTTGTGGAAGGATTTTCTCGATTATCCGGACCTCTCACTGCTTTGACAAGGAAGAATACTGAGTTTGTGTGGTCAGACAGATGTGAGAGAAGTTTCACGAGTTGAAGAGGAGATTGACAACAGCACCTGTTTTGGCACTCCCAGAGCCACACAAGCCATTTGTATTTTTAGTGATGCATCCAAGTTTGGGTTAGGATGCGTTCTTATGCAGGAGGGACGAGTTGTTGCTTATTCATCTCGTCAGTTGAAAATTCATGAGAGGAATTATCCCACACATGATTTGGAATTGGTGGCTATAGTTTTTGCACTTAGGATTTGGTGACATTATTTGTATGGAGAAGTCTGTGAAGTTTACACTGACCATAAGAGCTTGAAGCATCTGTTTTCTCAAAAGAATCTCAATATGAGACACAAGTGGTGGTTAGAGTTGATTAGCAACTATCAATGTGAGATCAAGTATTATCTAGGAAAAGCGAATCTAGTCGCTGATGCTTTGAGTAGGAAGTCTCAACTGGTGGATGTGGACGAGGCAGAGTCATCAGGTTTGGACTCTCTCCTTTATGGGATAGAAGACTTCTTATTGAGAGTTCGTAGCAAGAAGAATTGTTATCTTCGGTTTTGGATGTCCGATTAGTTGATTTTGAAGAATTGAAGACTTTCCAAAGAAGGAATCCAAAGTTGTTAGACATCAGGAAGAGAATCAGGAAGTCTAGAGGACACTTGCATTATAGTTTGGATAAATATGGTACTCTTCGGTTTCGGGATCGTAGAGTGATTTCTCGAGATTCAGAATTTAAAGAGCGAATTTTGGCAGAAGCTCATGCGGCTCCTTATTCAGTTCATCTTGGAAGCACAAAGATGTACCAAGATTTAAAGGGAACTTTTTGGTGCGAAGGGATGAAGATGGATATCGTCATGTTTATTGAGAAATGTGACACGTGCCGTCAAGTTAAGGCTGAGCATCAAAGACCTGCTGGTAAACTTCAACCTCTCCCTATTCCTAAGTGGAAGTGGGATGACATTTCTAAGGATTTTGTAGTGGGTTTGCCAAGAACCCCTAGTGGATAGAATTCAGTTTGGGTGATTGTAGATCAGTTGACCAAGAGTGCCCATTTATTGCCTATCAATAATACCGACTCTTTAGGAAAGCTGACTCGGTTGTATGTCAAAGAAATAGTGCATTTGCACAGAGTACCCAAGAGTATTGTGTTGGATCGAGACTCGCGGTTCACGTCCTGTTTTTATAAAAGTTTCCAAGTAGCTTTAGGCACTAAGTTGAAGTTTAGTACTGCATATCACCCTCAAACTGACAGTCAATCAGAGCGCACTATTCAGACTCTTGAGGATATGTTAAGGGCTTGTGTCATGGAATTTCAAGGAAGTTGGGAGAATCACCTGCCGCTAATAGAGTTTGCTCATAATAACAGTTTTCATGCCTTCATTCAGATGGCCCTGTATGAAGATTTGTATGGAAGGAAGTGTAGATCACCTATGTGTTGGGATGAAGTTGGCGAGAGTAAATTAATTGGGCCTGAGATAATTCAAGAAATGAAAGATCAAGTTCGGGTTATAAGGACTAAAATGGCAGAAGCACAAAGTCGTCAGAAGAGTTATGCAGATACAAGGAGAAGAGACTTATCTTTTGAGGTAGGTGATTGGGTTTACCTCAAAGTCTCTCCTAGGAAAGGGGTTAAGCACTTTGGTAAGAAGGGAAAGCTTAGTCCGAGGTATGTTGGCCCTTTTCAAATTGTGGAAAAGGTTGGTCTTGTTGCTTATAGAGTTGCATTGCCGGACTATTTTGGGAAAGTTCACGATGTGTTCCATATGTTGTCACTGAAGAAGAGTTTTGGACAATAAGAACCACATTTTGTAGACCCAAAACGCATTCAACTTCAGCCTAACCTTACTTACGAAGTTGCCTCGACACAGATTGTGGATTGGAAAGAGCAAAGGTTAAGGTCCAAGATGATATCTTTGGTGAAAGTGTCATGGGGCGATCCGTTGGCTCGAGATTTATCTTGGGAGAGAGAAGCCGACATGAGGGAGCAATATTCGTATTTGTTTGATTGATCCTTGCGGTATGTTTCTTACGTCTGCTCTTAGTCGAATCTTATTCCTGTCCTAGCTTTAATGTTTGACCTTGCCAATTTCAAAGACGAAATTTTATTTAAAGGGAGAGGATGTGATACCCCGTATTTTAGTGTATTTTAATTAAAGGGTTATTTTATTAATTTAAATATTGGTTCTCTTGTTTTAAGGTTTTTGGATTTTTCGTTGGTTTATTTTTATGATTTTTAAGTTGTGAAATTTATTTTGATAAGCTTTCTTTATATTAATTAGTGTTATGCATTTAAATTGCACTTTATTTTAAATTAGTTTATTGTTGGATTTAATTATTTTATTTTTATTTAATCACTATGTTACTTGCTGTTTTGAAATCTTTTCGTTGGATTATTTTTGTGACCCAAGATGTGAGGATTGGATCTCATTTCTTTCCCTTACTTTTTCTTTTTTTTTTCTTTTATTCTTCTCTTATTTTTCTCTTCATTTCTTTTTCTCCTCTCTCTCTTCTCCAGCGCGCGACTTCTCCCTCTCCCCCACATCCGTGCGTCGTCCTCCACAACGCCGTCGTGTGCCACCCATTATCGTCACTGGCCCTCCGTCTCGCCACCGGCCAGCGACCTCACCCCCCAATTTTCAGCCCATCTCGCACCGCCGTGAGCCCCCACGCACAGCTTCAAGCCCCGGCACCCATTGAGCTCACGCACCGCAGTCGCGCCGCCATTGGCCACCACCTCTTCACCACATCACCAACGACCCCCCAACTACCTAACCCACCCATCATCAGCTTTGATTCGCCACCGGTGAAGTCCATTCATCTCCATTTTTGATTTGATCTTTTTAGACTTCAACCGCCGCCTACGCCGCCACCCACGGCCAACCATCACCACTATTAGCTTCACCAACATCACTAAGCCCTTCCCTAGTAATCTCAAGTCTTCGTTTGTCTCCGTTCAAAATCTAGCATTTTGAGACCCACGACCCTATGCATTTTCTCACTGTTACAATGTTGTGTCACCACTTTTAGCGCATCCTTGATCCTTCAAAAATTATATTATAGTACTATAAGTATTTTTCCAAAGAACTTTTGAAATTTAAATGTATTTTGCACTAACTCATTTTTACTGTAAATTAGTTGGTTGTGCCGGACTGAGTTCGAGGAGCAAAAGGGTCGGTTGGATTGGAGGATGGAGTTGTTTATGTGACTGGACTATGTTGGGATTTATTGGTTGTTGGATATTGTGTCGTATCATGTACATTGTATCATTGCACGCATGTTCATGTTTGTAAATGAAAACTGAATTTTCGCATAATTGCATACATGTTCATATGTATATTTGAAAATTGAGTTTTCATGTGAGAAATGGTTTTTGGGTGCGTGTATATCACGACCCCAAGCTGAGATGGGGCATTATCTCGGTGGAGCTTCTATGGTCACTCGGGAGCAGAATATACTAAGTGACGTCCCTTGGGTTGTCACTAGGCGACAACGAGATTAGATAGGATGGTAACGCTCTCGTGCTGACTCTATGGCCCCTCTGCTGGTAGGAGTTAGAGGATGCTTGGCCACGAACATGCTGGGCATGGAACTGGGTATCACTTGTTACGAAGTCACTCGCACGGTCGTTACCTTTGGTGTGATGAAGGGAGTCAGGGTGTGTGGATGATCCCTAAGGGAGATCATGGTGCATACGGTTAAATTGGATATTGGGTCATTTTCTGAGAAAATGACGGATTATTGATTTGAGCCATTTTCTAGAAAAATGGCAGGAAAAACGTTTTATGGAAATATTTCAGGCAAAAATTGAATTTTGACATGCGTTGGAAAATATTCATTTTCAGGAAAAATGTTGTTTTGGCTCTAATGCATATTTTATCACATGCATGCATAATTGTTGGTTGCATTAATGCATTTTTATTCTCGAGAGTTGTTTGGATTATTACTTACCTGCGGTACTGTTTTATGGTAATGCAGATTTTGATGTAAATGATGCTGAGGGTGAGCCTGAGGATTTAGCTCTGGCGGAGGAGTGATATGGGATCACTCATTTATGTATTTGGACTTTGTATTCTATTTTTCGGGATAACTGTATAACACTTTTTAAACATTTTACTTTAAATGTTTTACTTATGTAAATTTGAATTAAACAATTCTGGTACTTAGTCGACTTACTTAAACTATCCACTGCGTTGTTCATTGTACATTATTGCGTGTACACACACTTGCACTATCGTTGGGATGCGTGATCGTATTGTCATCATTCGGGCGTCTCGATTCTGAGTTTCCGTACATGGGGGTCGGAGGCACCATAATTATGGTGGTTTATAACCCTATCACGAGGGTGAAACATGGTATACGGCCTAGCCATGGGTATAATAGTGGTTTATAACCCTGTCATGAGGGTGAAACATTGTATATGGCCCAGCCACGGGTATAATGGTGGTTTATAACCCTACCACAGGGGTGAAACATGGTATACAGCCCAGCCATGGGTATAATGGTGGTTTTGTAACCCTACCACGGGGGTTAAGCATGGTATTTGTCCCGATGTGATGCTAGGAGATGATATGAATATAGTGTTTCAGTTTGGATATGCCAAAGGATTTTCGTTTTGGGAACAAGTTTGTTTTCTGAAAATTTTACTCTGATGTTTTGTACCAAGTTTGTTTATGCATTTTGAAAGTACACATGTTGTTTCAGCATTCTAAAAGCAAATGTTTTGTCCTGCATACCAAACTTTATAAATGTTCATATTTACATGCTAGCATATGCTCTCTGCTTATTGAGTTGTTGATAACTTCCCCCTTATCTCCACAATATTTTTTAGATATTTTGATGGTTTAGCTGAGGATCAAAATTATGAGGCATTGAGTAAGATGATTTAAGTATAGTGGATTAAGCATAGAAAGTTTTTATGAATATTGGTGATTTTTTATTAAGAAATTTTATTGTGTTATGATGAATTGGTATTTTGAAAAATTGGTTATATTGAGGAAGTTAGTTTAAATCGAATTTTAATATGACATTGGGAATTTGCAGTCTATATTTATATTGTTAAAATGTGAGTTTAAGTGATAGGAAGTAACTCTTCGACCAGTAAGGGATCGGGGCGTTACATACATCCTCCTTAATGACACAAGATAATCTAATACAATCTTCAAATCTAATTTAGTGGAAAGCTTAATTTGTCTTAGTTGATACATGTTATTTTTTTAATGGAAAATTCTATTAAACTAGTGACAATTTGTATGCAAATATACTTGGAGCAAAGATTTGTACTATGAATTATTCTATTTGCAGTCCTTGTTCGAGGACTGCAAAGCAGGCCTCACTTAAAAAAAATGAATCTTTTCGTTTAAGTGAAGGAATCAGCTGTCTAAGCCGTTGGCTTTGCTACATAGGGAGAAATTATGTTCGCGGGGGATCAGCAGCTCTCTTCAGACCTAAGCACCATGGGTCTCTAAATCCCACGTCACCGTTGCCACTTCGTGTTGCCCAATCGCCGTCGCCCACTTCGATTCTTTTCGTCACTCTTTAATTCCCAGAACCTTAATCGCATTTCCAGTCAATCGATTCAAACTATGATTTGAATCTTCTGTGGTTGTGGTGGTTAGCCTTTTTCCTTCCGGCTGGAATTCTGTTATTCATGGCTTGATTAAGTAATTTTTGGTCTTCGTTGCTATGAAATCTCATCTGGGCTTTGGCTGCTATGGCTTGATTACGTACAATGATTGTTGTTTGTATGCATAAAAGGGTCTCTTGTTGTGTCATTGTTTTCCTCTCCTCAGTTAAACTATAACCAAACAAAACACGATACTAGTACTAATATGGATTCCCATGCTTGTCTATCTTCCTTTTCTTGAACTCTTAGCTTGGCTCGTTGTAATTCCGTCACATTCCGGCAAGGGAAGCCCATTTCCAACCAAATGCATCAGATTCAGGCTTTCTAGTTCCACATTATTCAACCAATATATCTCTGGAAACTCAAGGTCTTGTTCACATATGGATTGATTTTGTTTTTGAATTTGTGAAAGGTCTGGATTAGGCTCTGGAAAGAAAACAAGGGAAATTTTTGCATTTTGTTGTTGTTTTCGCTTGGCTTTTGGCAGATGAGGAGCCTAGCTCTGCTTATATGTCTTTTGTTTTTCTTTTCTTCTGGGTATTTTTTTGAATGGTGGCAAAATTGGGAAGAAATTAAGTTTTCAAAGAATTGTGCGTGAGTTCTGTTTTGTGTGGGGAAGGGAGAATCGACTTAGCCTGTTTGAATCTTGGGCTTAAAACTTCATCTGGGTCAAATCAAAACCATTAATTTGTTAAATTTCCACAAGACTTGGCATTTTGCTTGGTGAAGATTTTGATATTGTAATGGACGACGGGGAGCTCGGTATCTGATATTGTGTTTGGTCTCTCAGTCTCTTATCTGATGGGAGAGGGTGCTGATAGGCATTGATGGGCAGTTGGTGGGCGTCTGGGCAGTCGATGGCACTAGTTGCTCTCTTTCTCATTTGAAGACTAGAGGAGGGAATGGACTGGGTTTCTGAACTTCTGATTTCTCCCTGCTCGTGGAAGACCAATGGCTTTTTGGTCATTTAGTTAACATACACGTGTGGACTGTAAAAGAGTCCCAAAATAGGGACTGTATGTAGCACGGCTCTTGTACTATATATTTCTCTAAAGTATGAGGCATGCTCTCTCTAATCATATTAACAATTAAAAAGCTTGCATTTTTCTATCAAAATGTTTTGTTAAAATTAGTGAGAATTTGTATGTTTTGTATTAGGAAGAGAGACTTGTACTACTTCTCTACAATATGAGTGATCATCAAGATGTACTCTCCACTCGCATTGAGCCGATTAAAGAAGAGCTTTCATTTAAAAAAGAGCTTGAAAGCTTGACTCCAATTGCGAAACAACGTTGTATGTATAAAGTGCATGAGCAGTTATGTAAAGGAAACGAGGAGGCTTACAAGCCTGTACAGCTTGCCATCAGTCCTTACTACTACCATGACAAGGTTGGCCAGGGGTTTATGAAAAAGCATAAATTACGCTATCTATGAGAAATGCTTGAAAGAACGAATAAACCAGTAGAAACGTACATGAACGACTTGAAGTATTTGGAAGGAAAAGCTCGTAAATGCTATGTAGAATATTGCACTAGCCAAATCATTAGCCCCCATGAGTTTGCAGAAATGATGCTACCTGATGGGTGTTTCATTATTGAGCTGTTCCACAAGTGCAAGTATGAAACCTACAAAGATTCAGGAAATACATTAAATGACCCAATCTTTAATATGGAGTGGGTGCTTCCTAGAATAGCTCGTGATCTACTGTCATTTGAAAATCAACTTTCATTCTTCGTTCTTGTTAAATTGTTCAGGGTGAGTGAGAGTAACGGATCTAGAAATTCAAGAGAATTCGTTGTCGATATTAAGGAGAAAGATGGAATTAATGTTGAAAGTTCAACCTCCACAGATCTGAGTATGATCTCCAGGCTGCTTAGTGCTCTTGCCCTCGATTTTTTCAATACCTATTTACCATTTAAATGGGATGTGGATGCATCAAATTATAATTCAAAAGAAAAGATTAAGGATCTAGTTTGTCTGTTGCATGAAGCTATCATCCCTTCACTTCCAAAAATGGTATGGAAACGTTTAGAGGTTGGATTTAGATTGAAGAACGTAGAGTTTGAGCATCTCCTTGGTCTCATACATGCAACTATTAGTATTTCAATACTTGGTACAGAAATAAATCATGCCTGAGAACGTCATGATCAGGACACAAAAGTCATACTCAAGAAGGCTGAGATATTTAGGCATCCATTTGGTCTGATAAGTAAAGCTGTCATTCCAAATGAAAGATATGAGTAATCAAGAACTATTACTAAGGGAGGGTTCGGAAGGGGATTTCGAAGACAATATGGAAGAGATTGATCAAGACTGGGAGCAAATATTAAGGAGGATGATGAAGATCTATCACAATCCCAACCCAAGCAACAAATCAACAACAAATCAATAAATCAGCACCAAATCTGTCCAGCAGTAAATCAAGGGATTGTTTGAAAATTATTTGTAAATGCTGTCAGTTTTTGATTTCCTATGTAAATGCTTTACGTTGTATATTTCCATACTTAGCTCATTAGAAACTTGTATTTAAGGCTAATACAAATTGCAATATTTGTGTGTTAAAAAAAATAAAAAATCAAGTGCAGTACCTTGTTTCTTTATGGTACAGAGCGAGTCAGTCCTCTAACAAGTTTCCCTACATTGTTCTTCTTTCCTCTATCTTCATCATGGCCGTTGTCCTTGCACAATCCTCTTCCTCCGAAACATCCATCATCATAATCAACCCAGCCACCACCATTAATGATAAACTTACCCCTGCCACATTTCCCCAATGGAGATCTCAATTTGAGGCACTGATCATAGGTTACGACCTTATTGATTTTGTCACCGGAAAACATCAATGCCCAGCCATTGATGCCACAAATTCTGCCACCTCCCAAGCCGCGTACTCCCACTGGGGGTTCGCCAAGATAAACTTCTCCTCCATGCCATTCTTGCTTCCACCTCCACGACAATCACCCCACTTCTTGCCTCTTGCAAAACATCTCAACAGGCTTGGTCTGCACTTACTCAACTTTATGCAGGCAAACCTCGAACACGTGAAATGCAACTCAAGGAGGATTTAACATTGAGCACCCGTGGTAGTAGATCTGTCACCGAATTTCTCCAAAGCATAAAAATGCTTGCTGATGAACTCGCACTCATAGATCATCCTGTTTCGGATGATGATCTCACACTCTATATTTTAAATGGCCTTGGACCAGAATTCCGTGAGATTGCAGCACCCATCCATGCTCGGGAAACCTCAATGAAATTTGAGGAACTTCATGACTTGCTAGTTGGTCATGAAAATTACATCCGCCGACTGGAAGTAGAATCGGCAACTCTCATAGCCATCGCCAACTACACGCAACAAAAGTAGAGCTTCTCTGGAAATGGAGGGCCTTCTTCACAGGGGAACCCTTCACATGGCTCCCGCAGTCGTGGCAGACGTGGGCCTTCAGATTCAGGCTTCAAGAAATATAAACCCAAATGTCAACTTTGTGACCAAATGGGCCATACGGCCAAGAACTGTTTCAAGTTTAATTCAACTGAAATCACAGCAAATTGTGCAGCTTCTTCTCAAGGAAAGAATCAGAAATGGCTTGTTGATTCTGCTGCATCCCACAACATGACCACTGATCTTTCCAATCTTTCAATACACTCGGAATATGATGGTACTGATGAGGTGGTAATCGGTGATGGTTCAGGTTTGCCTGTATCTCATGTTGGTTCCTTGTCTTTTGCTTCACCTAATTGTATTTTTCATTTACATGATACTCTTTGCGTTCCCACCATTCACAAAAATTTTATCTCATTTCATCATTTCACCAAACAAAACAATGTCCATTTACAATTTCATCCCTCTTATTTCTTGGTGAAGGATCAGATCACAGGGGCGACGCTACTCAAAGGCGAGTGTGAAGATGGTGTGTATCCATTACCGGAATCGTTGGCCATGGTTTCAAAAAAAGTTGTAGTGTATGTGCATGAACGCACTACATCTGACGGTTGGCATAAAAGACTTGATCATTCCTCGTCAAAAATTGTTAATCATATTATTCGTACCTTTTCCTTACCCACAAAAAATCATGGGCACTCATCTCTTTGTAATTCATGCTCTCAAAATAAATCTCATCCTCAACCTTTTAATTCTCATGGCTTGACTAGCAATGCTCCCTTGGAATTAATTTATTCGAATGTTTGGGGTCCCGTTCATGATATTGGTATTGATGGTTCAAAATATTATATTATTTTTGTTGATCATTATACTAAATTTATTTGGCTCTATCCTATGCACAATAAATCCAATGTCAAAACTATTTTTCCTCAATTTCGACCTCTTGTGGAAAATAGATTTAACCCCAAAATCAAGAGTCTATACTCGGACAATGGTGGAGTGTATATTGGGTTAAAATTTTATTTATTTGTCCATGGCATTGCTCACTATACCATTGCTCCGTACACCCCACAACAAAATGGCATGTCTCAAAGACGACATCACCATCTTGTTGAGACAGGGCTCACTCTCCTCACAAATGCTCACATGCCTCGATCATTTTGGCCCTATGCCTTTCAAGTTGCTGCCTACCTTATCAACAGGATGCTGAGTTCCATATCTCAAAATAAATCCCCATTTGAGCATCTGTTTAAACAAGCACCAAACTACATGAAACTCAAACAATTTGGTTGCTTATGCTACCCTTTTACCAAGCTCTATAACAATAATAAGCTGGAACCCAAAGTGATGCGTGTGTGTGTTTGTGGGTTACTCTCTGTCTCAAAATGCCTATTTATGTATGGAGCCCAAAACGTAGCGTCTTTATCACTCTCGACATGTCCTGTTTGATGAAGGGAAATTTCCCTTGGCTTCGCCCAACTCTCTAAATCGTGCAGACTCATTTCTGCCCTCAAGTGAAAAACAGTCTCATGTTCCGATCACCTTGCCCAAAATCTCATCCCCTTCGGCTCCGCCTCTCACGATTCAAGAAATGGATACCTTCATGGATCGCTCGCCTCTGGTTGTGTCTTCTCCGGCTCTGAATCCTTCTCAAGTAAATATTTCTTCCTCATCTCCATTGATTGAATAGGAAATTTCATCTGTCCCGATTTCTGAACCTCATCCATCAGTTCCTACCCAAACCGAGTCTGTGATACCCTCCACTGTTGATTTGTGCACACACACTATGGTAACCCGATCAATGAATAACATTTACAGACCAAAAAAAATCTTTTTTGGTCACCAAGCATCCCCTTCCTCCATCGTTGGAACCCAACACAATCTCTGAGGCCATTTCTGATCCCAGATGGCGTGAAGCCATGTCCTTGGAATTAACTGCCCTCATGAGTCATGATACATGGCAGCTTGTTCCACCCCCAAAATGGTGCAATATAATTGGATGCAAATGGATTTTTCGGATTAAAAGAAATGCAGATGGTTCAATTGATCGATTCAAAGCCAGACTTGTGGCAAAAGGTTTCAATCAGAGGCCTTACTTGGACTACAAAGAGACTTTAATTCTCGTGGTCAAACCTGTGACAATTGGAACTGTTTTATCTATTGCTGTGATGCAGGGGTGATCATTTAGACAATTAGACGTAAACAATGCTTTTTTAAATGGTCATCTCACTGAGAAAGTCTTCATGAAACAACCCTAGGTTTTCGGGATTCGAAAAAACCAGATTATGTGTGTTGCCTTAAAAAGGCAATATATGGACTCAAACAAGCACCTCGTGCTTGGTACTCTGCTCTCAAAAATGCCTTACTTGAGTTTGGGTTTATGAATGCTAAATCTGATTCCTCTTTATTTGTGTATCACCATGATTCTATCCTTGTTTATTGCTTGGTTTATGTTGATGACTTGGTCATTACTGGCAATAATCCGACGTTTGTGAAAAGTATCATTGATCAGCTTGGAAAAAAATTCTCTCTTAAAGACTTGGGGTCTCTAAACTTCTTCCTTGGCATAGAAGTAATACCCACAAGTGATGGAGTCTTTCTAAGTCAACACAAATATATCCGAGAGCTACTTGGTAGAACAAGCATGGAAGGTGCCAAAGATGTCACAACACCTTTGTCAACCTCCGTTTCATTAAAGCTTAATGATGGCACCTCCTCATTTGATGCCACTGAATACAAAAAGGTTATTGGAGGTCTGCAATATCTCTCACTGACTAGGCCTAACATCAGCTTTGCCGTTAACAAACTTTCTCAGTTCATGCATGCTCCCACTACAACTCACTGGACAGCTACCAAGAGATTGTTGAGATACTTGAAGAATACATTTTTTCATGGCATCACCATAAGAAAAGCAGTTGATCCAGTTCTTGTATGCTTCTCGAATTCGGACTGGGCAGGAAATTTGGACAATCGAAGTTCGACATCAGCATATTTAATTCTATTTGGTTCAACACCTATATCATGGAGCTCAAAAAAACAACATTCAATTGCTTGCTCATCTACCGAAGCGGAATATCGGGTATTAGCAACAGCTGCTGCTGAATGTATGTGGATTCTATCTCTCCTTCAAGAATTGCAGTTTCCACTCAAAAATCCTCCACTGTTGTTATGTGATAATTTGGGAGCCACTCATCTTAGCTTCAATCTGGTTCAGCATTCAAGGATGAAACACATTCAAATTGATCTTCATTTTGTTCGTGACTTGGTTCAAAAAAATATGCTTACTGTCCGGCATGTTCATACCAATGATCAACTTGCTGACTTATTGACCAAGCCCCTCTCACGACAACGTACATATCATCTCAAGAACAAGATCGGTCTTACTGATGGAAGTCCGTTCTTGCGGGGGCATATTAAGGAAGATGATGAAGATCTGTCACAATCCCGAAGCAACAAATCAGCAGCAAATCAATAAATCAGCAGCAAATCTGTCCAGCAGTAAATCAAGGGATTGTTTGAAAATTATTTATAAATGCTGTCAGTTTTTTATTTCCTATGTAAATGCTTTACGTTGTATATTTCCATACTTAGCTCATTAGAAACTTGTATTTAAGGCTAATACGAATTGCAATATCTGTGTGTTCAAAAATAAATAAAATCAAGTGCAATACCTTGTTTCTTTAGCGAATTCCTAATTGGTCAGAGCTTAAGGAGGCTGGAGTTGAATTTAAAATGGCAAAGAAATTTAAGGATCATGTAAATGAGATTAAAGCCTAGGAATCAATTCTGCTTGCCTTTGAACTTCAAGAGGGTGGAATTGAATTCAACAATGCAAATACATTTAAGGATGTACTTGCGAATTATAAAAATTGGAATTCAAGACTTTACGGCGAATTTCTTTTTCAGGCTGGAGTCGAATTCAACAAGACAAAGAAATTTATCCGTCTACTTGATCTTGGAGAGATTAACATACATGGTGCCAAAGAGCTTGAAGAGTCTGGAATCAAATTCAAGAAGGCAAAGAAAGGTAATGCGTTTTTCATAAAGTTCAACAATGGGCTAATGGAGATTTCTCAATTACGTCACCAACTATGTGTGCTTCATCGACAGTCTCATTAACTCTCCAAACAATGTTGAATTATTCCGTTAAAGAGGAATTATCCAAAATTATTTGGGTGATGATGAAGCTATTCCCACCATGCATGGTTAACAAGCTCGGTCACAATATCAATCTGTCAACCGGCATTTATTCTGAAACTTCAAGGAAATTGAACATGCATTGCAGGAAAAGCAGGAATAAATGGATGGCAAAATTATGGCATGATTTCAACAGTCCTTGGGCATTGATTTCATTTGTGGCAGCTATCTTATTGCTTGCACTTACAATGGTACAAACCATATTTTCTATTATTCCGTAAGTTTTTGGTGCTGTGTGTTAATCTTGATGTGTGTTCTCTCTTGAATGTAATAAATATCCAATAATAAGATTTTACCAAGTAAGAGTGATTTATGTGGCTCCGCACCATATCTTTTGTGGAGCTATATATATATATATATATATATATATATATTACTTGAATAATATGGTTTGTCCAAGTAAATAGTCTAGATATATTGGTACATGAAAAAACGTACTGTATCTCCAACTAGATTTCAAGAGACGAGGAGTTTTGAGTGGCAGCAAGATGGTTCAAAAGGCCTCTCCTATCCTTTTTATAGCTCTATCTCCTAAGTTCGGACGAGTTGGCTCTGACGTAGAAGCCCAAGAAAACAGTATCCCCTCCAGTTTGTGCCAATTTTAGTTCTCATTCTCTCCACACCCACGGCGACCATTAGCCATGGGTTAGAGCACCAGTGCCCCCCCCCCCCCGGGGCCGCTCCTCCCACTTCCCACCCTTCCGTCAACTCCAACTAACAACCTCCGGCAACCAGGCGTCAACAACAATGCCCAATGGCACAACCAAAGTCCACCTTGATAAAAGCAAGAGGTCCGACGGTGTAGGAGGCAAAATCTTCGTCGATTTGGCTCCTGCTATGAGGGATGATGCCTCCATCGATCTTGCAGAGGGTAGCCTCGACCAGCATATATGCCTCGGAACAATCCTGCTTAATTGAATCCAACCCGAGTCAAAGCAAATGATCACCAAAACAACTGGCATACAAATTTCACCATTACAAAATTCGTACGGGCCTCAACTGATACTATTAGGCCCGTCTAGTAAGGATAGAAAGGCCCCTCCAAAAGCCATCGACTTAGAACCACAAGAAAAGTTACCAATTTAAATAGAGTCGACCGATGCAGCAAAGATTTGGTCCACCGAAAGAGCGAAGAGGGCAACACCACTTGTATAATGTAATTTAGTTTCTAGAAGTCGTGAAAATAATCAAATTAATTAAACCCATCTCCTACTCTCCTTTTTGCATAAAATTCTCAAATAAACCACCTCAGTTGAAAATTACAACCTATTTTTTGAGAGCCCACTTAA
The DNA here is from genome assembly GCF_004785595.1 of Juglans microcarpa x Juglans regia. Taxonomy (NCBI): domain Eukaryota; kingdom Viridiplantae; phylum Streptophyta; class Magnoliopsida; order Fagales; family Juglandaceae; genus Juglans; species Juglans microcarpa x Juglans regia. Next base: position 23,163,528 of record NC_054594.1, on the reverse strand, counting down.
GTTATTAGCTTTACGTCTTTATCTATCTATTAAATATATAATTCTCAAAGCGATTTTGTTTGATTTTATTACGTCATACCAGTCATTATCTTAATATTTTATAAAAATATTAATTTTCTTATAAATGATTAGTTTAGATGTTGATAGAAAGATATTTTTATCTGAATTATTTTATATATAGTTATTCTTGATTATTTATAAAATTATATTAATTGAGTTAAAAAATAATTATACGCTCAGCTCAACCCATTTATACTAAACAAGTTGAAATGGGCTAAACGAGTTGCAACAGGTTAGATGGATTATGCCCATAATTATTAAATGGGTTCAGCCGGTCATGTCGTGACACTCTTATTTCTATGAATCATGTTATGATTTTAAGTTCTGGTCTATTTAATTAAAGGGATAATGTTTGAGTTAACATATATAGTCTAATACTCATGACTTGACATGACTCAACACAACTCATGCACAAATACAAATTCACGTGAAATTGGCAGTTTGTTTAATGGAAAATGCTAGTATATGTGCCGCCTGAGTTTGCCCCCTCATTTTTACCGCTTATGTATTTAAATTTTTTTAACATTTTTTTACTTAATGATGAAGAAAATAATTTTAAGTGTATTAGTATATTTTTTTATTCTTTAAAAATACTTAAATATATTAAAAAAATGTAAAAAATAAAAGAATATAAAAATAAAAAAGCACCTTTGTGCTAGCTAGCAGCCATGCCCAGCTAGGCCTGTGCAAAAACACAATAAGCCCGACCCACACGACAAAACTGATCCGATCAACCAGCACACAATCGGATTAAAATTAGATGCAGGTTGGATGATGTCCAACCCACTTTTAAGCAGATGAAACCGATCAAACCGCAGCCCCCCCTCTCTTCTTTCTATCTAGCACAAATCCTAGCCCCGCTCTCTCTCTCTCTCTCTCTCTCTCACTATCCAACACAAACCCTACCGCCGCGCTCTCTCTCTCTCTCTTTCAATGCAACAAAAAGACACTATGGACGAAACCCCTCTCTGCGAACTGCAGTTCGCCTAATAAGAGATGAAAATCTCAAAGCAGTTTGGCCCGTCCAAGTCCTGTGCGAACCGCGGCGTCCTCCGCTTCTGCGACTGCTTCTCCTTCTTAACATACGTCGTCGATGGTGGTTGTTTCCTGTTCACGTCGATGCTGGCAGTGGTGGTATTGCTGCGGCCCTAGGCGATGGAAGGGAAGGAAGCCCTCACCTTTTGGCCCAACAACTCCGCACACACGGCGTCGAAGGAAGTGAAGATCATGGAATTCATGATTGACCTTTGTCTGATATCTTTACAAAATATTTCTTGTTTACAGAAAGCGCTAAAATGGTTTTTCCTCTCTCTCTCTCTCTCTCTCTCTCTCTATGTTTGTTTCCCAAGAAATTTCCTTTCGGTTTCTCTTTTATTTTTCTCCTGTCAGTAAAGTAAGTAGAAGACACTGAAATGTAGGAAACTGCACTTTTCATTTTTTGTTTTTTGGGATGTTGATCTGAGATTGATAATTTGATATTGTGATCAGATCATACAGATGATAGAAATAGTTTGTACATCAATGCAGAAGTGAAGAACCCAATTTTTTTTTTTTTGGCCCTCTGTGGTGAATGTCGGGTCATACGGGTTCGACCCGATCTCTGTTTGTTCGGGTCGAGTCTAGTCGGATTGGAACCTTGGATGGGAACACTCGGGTCGGGCGCAAACCTAGTTGTTTCAGGTCCGGTTGCAGCCCTACGCGCAGCTGTCAAAGTTATGGAAAGTGATAGGACTGAAGGAAAGGTTGAGTGTTGGCCTTTTCTTCTCATAAAAATCAGTCCAAGATCTTTTTTCAAGGTGGAGTGTAAGAGTGAAAGAGTGAGGTGGCCCTTTAGCTTTGTATTTCAAGAACCTTCTAGGCCCTTCTTGTAAAGATCTGGCCAGCTAAGTGGGGGTACAAAACTTAGCCATGAAGCAATGCTAATGTGGTCAATTTCGTGGGCCTTAGTGGGCCTAAACCGGATGGGCCTAAATTTTGGAGTTCAAAGAGGGTTTGAGTTGCTATCAAGCCCAAATCCAATGCCTAATCAAAATTTCAGGATTAACAAGGTTGGATAATGATGTTCTAACACAAATTTGAAGGATTAATAGTATGTGGAAGTGATTTAATCAAGTGATTAAACATGGAGGCAAGTGCAAACTTACCTTAGGACTCTGTTTCATATGTGGCCAACCTGACCACTTGATCAGAAATTGTCCCAAAAGAGGCTGGAGAAATGGAACTGTTCCCATTGGAGATTCCAAACCAAAGCCATGACCTCCAGTAGTAGCTTAAGTGTATGCAGGTACTTCTAGAGACGCAGATGCTGACGCCCCAGGAACTAAAAGAGTTGGTGCCGTCACTGGTATTTTTCTAAGAGCTCTGTATTGTTAAGCTTATTTAAGGTTGATGAGATTGCAATTGATGGTACTATTGCATTATTGATACTTTGGGTAAGTTAAATCATTGAGGTTTATAACTTGTACGCAGTTTGATTCAAGCAAGGCCCTATTTTAAGTGATTGTGGTATTGCACGAGAGTTCAGTTCGTACTCTGAATTGTTACCAGGTGGTAAGAGTAACATTTCTCATTAAGAGTATTTCTATTCATACCAATGTAGATATGGAATACCTTTTGATAGTACGAGGAAGGATATTCAAGGTTGATGAATTAGTATCCCACGTATTTGGAGTTTGTTTTGATTCAAAGGTTACAATGAAATTTGTGTTCGGAAGAGTACAGTGTGTGGGAGAAGCTTTAGCTTTAGTAGGATTCACTTATGATAATGGTTTTATCCAATTGCGAATAAATGGTTTCTGGCGAAGCACCGTGTTTGTGAAAACCTAGATTGCCCTTATATTGGAGACATTTATATGGGGAGTAAAATCTTGTCTTGAGGATTTACGTGAACAGTAGGAACAAATTCTTTGGATTAGAGTCAAAATAAGAGGCAGCACATGATGGATAGAAGAGCTATGTCAATCATAAGAGAGAAAGTCCTGAGTTAAGGTTAATAGCTTATCGTTTATCGAGGTACCACCTAGGAGGAGGAACGATTCATGGTGATTATGAAGGAGTAAGCTAGTCCTAGGTAGATATAATTCCTTGAGGAAATAGAATGTGAATTCAGTTGTGTATGGATTAAATTCTTCCAAATTGAACTGCATGAATACTTGAAGTTTTAGATTTAGAAAGTATGTTGGTATGACTTGACCTACCTTGTAGAAGGATTCCAGTACAAATTGATATAATTTGAGAGGAAGAGAGTTAAGAATGATAGATATATATACACGTTGTGGATAATTCTTTGAATAGTGAATAGAATAGTGATTTCTTTTAAGCAAGGATTCAGTATTGTAGAAGGTCAGCCTTGAAGTCATTAAGTTTAGGCAGTAACCTTTGGGATTATTATACCCTAATGTTATAGTAGTAGTTATTTTGTATAACCATGCGATGGTTATAGATAAGAATAGTGTTGACTATGAAAAGAAGGCGTTACCTCAAGAAGAACGATACTTGCCCCTTGGGCGTGATGAGGCATCCAGTGATGGGCAGTAGGTTGGTAAGCAACTTCTTCTTTTGAGCGTATCTTATGTTTGTACTTGCGTCAATTTCGAGGACGAAATCTTTTTTTTAAGAGGGGAGGATGTAACAGCCTGTTAGAAATTCATTGGTGGAATTTTTATTGACTTTAGGAATCTCGTAAAAACCCCATAAGTTTTTACGAATCGACCAATCGCATACGGCGCAAACCTGGTTGTTTCAGGTCGAGTTGCAGCCCTACGCCCAGCTGTCAAAGTTGGGCAGCACGTTAGCACGACTCCTGTTTAATACATCTCAAGAAAGAAACATGTAAATAAACTTATTGCTCGGACTACTTTAATACTTAGCCAAACAAATGTCCTAATATTTAGGTAGGCTAATGTAATTTGCAGTGATGTACATTAGCTATCTTCCTGGAAAAATTATTGCTTGAAAAAATTGTCACCAATTCAATCTCGACCTGAAAGTCTTCCGAGACCACTTATACATGAGCTGCTTCCGAAATGGACCATATATACAACCAACATGGTGTGTTTTTGGTTGAAGGTCATAAATGGACCATTAATATGACAATGAGGATCATAAATGGACCACGTGATCAATGGAGACAATATTAACCATCCTCTTCATTGCGCTTTTATCCGTATCTAAATCTTTGCTCATAGCCTCATATATATAATATTAACGGTCATCTGGATTTTTCTTCGTAAACAAAAAACTTAGACGCCTTCGTAACAAAAAGCCTACGTTCGAACGAGCAGTAAGCCTTTGTGTTATATTATGCTTGCTTAAACTAGAATTGTAATTTCTGTTCTTCCCTTTAAACAACCGGCCACTACGCTTATTTTAATAACCTTCATGATCTTTTATTTATCTTATATATATACATTTGTTATTTTTAAATAACTATTCTTATATTTTGCTAAATAAAAAAAGTGGTGATCTACGGAAAGAAAGTCTGTTACAAGACACATCAATCACCTTGAAAAAATAATGGAGTGTAAAAATAACATGGTCTCAATATTAAACATAATGAAAGTCACGTACTGTCTAAATCTCTGCAAATTAAAAAAACAATCATTCGAAAATCAATCATATGATTTATTCCTTATAAATTAATGACTGCTTAACGGAGAAGCGAGCCATGGTTAGCTAAACATGCACCTAAAGCATTTTTAGAATTTGTCATGGTAGTTTTTAAAAAATATTATAGCGTCATCTGCTGGATGTTTTCAACAAAAACTTCAATTTGGTAGTGTCTTAAAGAGTGGAATTTCATCTTTTTCTTTATGTGCTTGGTGCACTTTTTATAAATTTATCAATCACACTAATTTTTTCCCCCCACAAAAGGGGTTTTAGGCTGATAAAAGCATTTTGTAAACCTCCAAACTCAAACCCAAACAGGCTATAAATAACGTGGTGTCAATATCGCATCCCGTGTTGGTCATTGTGAGGTTTGTTTTCATACATATGAGGGATGAAATTTGATGCTTAATTAAACTTGTATGTCATTCTTTGAATTTATAATTAGGGGTTCGAGAGTAGTTTATCAACCAAAGAAAATTATGGAAGTAAGACAAGATAATTATGAGGCCTAAACAATTAATCCTAAATGAAATTTATTTCTCTCTCAACCCGTCCATGGCTAGTGGCACCGGACGGGTTGAGTGGTGCTCTATTTTGAGATGCAAAAATAGGGGTGTTTCAGTGATGCGTGCAACAAAGCTTCTACATTGGGAGGCTAAGTGTGGGGTGCGGTGGTGCAAGGTAGAGCAGTGGAGGTTTAAAGAGTGGCTCGGTGGCTTTCGACATGCGTGGGAGACCCCGGCATGCTGGTCAGCGTCGCTAGCTGCTATGCATGGAGCTGGACAGTTTCACACGGTGGCTAAACAAGGGTGTTGCATTGGTCGTGCATGGAGGAGTTTTCTGCAGTGAGCTATCTTTCAGTGTTGGTGGTTTGTGGTGGAGGGGCTCTAGCTGAGGAGGGCAGCAACTGAGTTCGGCAGTCTCTCCGTGCATGAGATGATAAGTGCATAAATATATATCAAAGGGCGGTATGAAAACCCTAGAGAAATGAGGGAGACGTGCATGCGGATGGAAATAGAGTCGTGCGAGTGCAGGGAGTGGATAAAAATACACTAGAGATGTGTAAAGGTGGGGAGAGTTTTTTTTTTTTTTTTTTTTTTTTTTTTATTGGGTCTCTGGTTTAATAGAAAGGGGCACAGGCCATACGATGATTGGGTAGAGTTCATTTCAAAAAATTTAATTATAGAGACAAGTCCATTGGAAGAAAAATTTGATAACCGATAAAACCAAAATGGGCTGATAAATAGTATTTGAAGAAAAAAAACTTCAACTGGTTTTTTCATATAGTTAACTCAAATATATAAAAACAAGCTTGGCGCTAGGCCTGGGTGTTACATTCTCCCCCTTAAAAAAATTTCGTCCTCGAAATTTGCTAGTACCATAAGCAAAGCCTAAATATTTATCCGCTACAACCATTTCATGCCTACCCCAAACGTCAATCATATTGTCGAACCTAATTAATATTCCAAAGTTGTCAAACCTAATATTCCAAATTCTAATACTCCAATATTGTCGATCGTATTCTCCCATATTTTCCCAAGCCATACACGTTCACACACACTGCCTTTTCAAGTCTAGAATATAAACCTCCATAATGAGATTAAAGACCAAATAATAAATTCCAAAATCTCCACCTAATATAAAACCTCAATAAATAACGAAATAAACTCTCAAACTATCATATCACTACAACCACGCTTCCGTTGGTCACTTTAACAACTTATAGTCCTAAAAACATTGAATCTCAATCACATACATCAGAAAAGAACTAACCTCCACATTTAACCAATCCGTACATTTTTAACTCACCAGAGTCAAATTCAGAACTTATACCAATATGATTGTAGCCTCTAAAACATCAATATCACAAATCTAAGCCTCAAGTTCCTAACCAAAACTATTTCCAAGAAGTTAACTTGAGGTCTAAACCTTAAATCTTCTCAGAATCATTTCCTATAGTCCATAGAATTACGCCTACCTGTATTAAAATCTCGAATGTCTTAAAAAATCGTTTTCCTAAAATATGCAAAAATCTAAAACCTCTAATGTCGCGGAACTCATTCCATAGGTCCGCAAGTGTTAAGACCTTAGATATCATCAAAAATCATATCCTGGAACTCGCAGAAATCAACGATCTTAAATCACATCAAAACCACTTTTAAAGTATGTACAATCTCTAAACCTCAAATCTCCAAAGTTTCGAACTCGACAACGAGTAACCATCTTGAGATTTTAAACTCAGTTAAATGTTCTAGGGAAAGAAAACAAAATATGTATAAACAAAATATAAATACTAGCTGAAATATTTAAAAACAAGTTAGAAATAAATAAATGAATAAATAAAATCTTGAACTTGTTTTAACCATTCTTAACCATATCTTTAACCAACTCATATAGTTCTTCCTACCATCTATAATTGTAAACCCGACATCATTCTAAACTCCTGTACGTCTTTACAACCAACATGCATGTTTTGTCTTTGGGTGAAGGTCATTTCGAAACAATTGAATGCTACCATTTAATTGCGAAAATGACCAATTAATATGACAAATGTGGATCATAAATCGATTACGTGATCAATGGAGACAATATTGACAAGGACTTGGGAGTTGGAGCAAGATGGTTCACAAGGCATGATCTCTCATCACCATCCTCTTCATTGTGCTCTTAATTTCGGCCGAGTTAATGGGTCCGTTGGAAACAATATATTAAATAAACATGTCATCACCAACCAGCTAGTGTCATTAATTTTTTTTTTACCATTTTAGTTTTATGAGTTGTTATTAATTAATTTACTTTCTTACTTAAAAGTCAAATAAGAATAATTACAATTTGGAGGTTGTAGAACGAGTACTACAAAAGGCGAGATGCCATGACGAGTACCATAGCAACAGTAAAATTCAGAGTCTTGCTCATGGTTCATGACCGGCCCTAGCTAGGTGGTAAACGGCCGTCGTGCCCTCAATGCCAACAGGATGGTCTAGCCTAAAGGTGGGCCATGGCCTCGAGGCCGTAACCGATCGTTGTTTAAAGATCAATCACTTTTATAATTTTTTAAATTTTCGCCCGTGTGGAACAGCAGGATAAGAATAAAAATGAGATGATATTCATGTAATGATTAAAATTGTTTACATGTATTGTTATGGACGTGTTTCACCACCACCACCTCAAGACCACTTGCAACCAAAGACTAAGACGGCTTGGGGTTCAAGGGAATGCCTCTGATGCCAAAGTCAGTGATTGAGAAGTAACTCTTTAATACCAAAGAATTAGATGGATTTTACATACCTGTGTTCTCCTCTTATATGGAGCTTTCGAACAATTCTCGTTCTTTTGGCGATGATAGTTATCCACTATTCAAATTTAAATCTGGATATGAAGGTTCATCCCTTGATAAATTCAAATGATAGCCGTTCTTATCTTTTATCGCCACTGGGTGGTTACCCAGTCGGTATTGATAGTGGGCTGGACCCTTTCAGTATTGAATGGGCTTTTCGGTAATGAGGCAAGCTTTAGGCATTAAGCAAAGGCCCAAGCCCATGTGGGGCTAACCGGTCAGGATGTTCTCTCTAGTTACCCTGTGAAGTCTTATTACGCATGGCATGATGGGACTTGAACTCGTTCGTCGTCTCATTTTTCAAGGCATGTGTCAAGGTTTCGTTTCACCTCCATTTCTTTTCTATGCCAACCATCAATTCACCTCAATTCCTATTTAATGCTCATTGGGATCTTGTTTTCCCTCCTCTTTTAAACTTCTTTCTCTTTCACGTTTCTTGCTTAGCTTTCTGAGTTATTGCTTACCGTCTGGCCAATCTACTTCCTTTTTCTCTCGCGGCTTCTCTTCTTCATTCATGGCTTATTCTTCTTCCAAAGTCAAGGCTGTGGTTTCTACTTGTGGCCCTTCACCACCCCACGACTCCCCTACTCGAGTTGCCATTTCTCCTCCGGCGTCTATATTCGTGGGTTCTCGATGGTCTTCAACTATTTCTTCTCGCAAACTGGAGAATGCTCGAAACAACTTCAATATTCCTAACTCTGTTGGTTTGAGGGTACCCACTCCAAACCAGAAAGCTATTGATGCGAAAGGTATGGCCATTTCTGTTGCCCTTTATTTTGCCAGGTTTACTATGGGGCTTCGATTGGCCTTCATTCGACCAGTCCACGACATGTTAGACGTCCTAGGGCTCGCCCCTACTCAGTTGGTGCCCAACGCCTAGAGAATTTTGATGCTTGTTGTGTGTTGTGGCTTAGGGTATTGGAACCTGTGGGCGTTGAGTATCCTGACCTAACAGCCCGTGAATTTTTGTTCGTACATGGGTTTAGGCATTTGGAGGTGAACCTTTGTAGTTTTAGATCCCGTAGTAAACTGGTTGACTTAGAGTGCAAGTATTCTCTTGCAAAAGAATGGGGGAACAAATTTTTCTTGCTCTCTAGCTCGAGTTGGGAATTCCCCACTGATGAAGCTTCTACTTGGGAACTTCCTATTAGGGTTTGCTAGTCTCCTATTCCCGATGGAGATGACTTTGAGGTTCTTCTTTCCCCTTATGAGGAGGCCCGTGTCAAGTTAGTAGAGGCTTGGGCCCAGGCTCATTCCAATTTATGCTTTTCAAATGTGCTTTTGACCCTTAGCAATATTAAAAGGTTCCTGATGGTTCCTAGTTGGGCCAATATATCAGGACGTGAGTTTTTGGGTGCCCCCTTGCTAGCGGGTGATTTAAAGAGGAAAAGCTGCCTTGGTGCAAATGGGCAAAAGTAGAGAAAACTTAAGAGGACTCATATTTCACCTCGTTTAGATGAGTCTATGCCATCAAAGCGAGTCGAGATATTAAGTTGGTTCCTCCTTGAGAGAAACCGAGCAAAATGGACTCTCAGATGAGTGGGAGCATCAAGTTGGCATCTCCTCAAGAGGAACCAAGTAAACTGACCACCTTTGTGACTCCACCAGCCTTTTCCTTGGATGATGTGATGGCTTTAGCCAAGGAGGACCTTGAGGACATAATTGCAGTGGAGGCTGTTGCCGGCGATTTAGAACAGAAAGGCGACGACATCCCTTTGGAGGAGGATAATGTTGCCCTTTTGGATCCCGACCTGCTTACAGTGCCTTCATCTACGCCCGCGGACTTCCAATCCTTAGAGGCTCCTCTAGTTACATTGGCCTCATCCCCGCTGGTCATTACTCAATCCTTTTCTATTCTCATGAAATATCCACGGGTGGATCATGGCGAGGAGGAACGTGTTGAGGAAACAGCAGCGGTGTCTGGTTAGCCCCTACCTCGACAATTTCTGGCAAAGTTACTCCCGATTTGCCTTTTGTGTTTCCAGCACTTTCTCTCGTTAATGGGAGTAAGGTCTTGATCCCTTCTCCTCCCTTTAGCATTTGTCCTAGGGGAGACGGCGAACCATCATTGATTGTTCCCGAGGAGGATCTTCAAATTGATCAGGCACCTCCTCGCCAAGATGAAGTTGAAGTGTCTTCGGGTCCTCACATTGATGCAGATGTTGGAACTCCTTCTTCTGTTCCTTCCCCTCTTCTCGTACCAATGTTGCTGATACAACATCTTGGGTCACTATAAGGTACAACGACAATGGCTTTCCTTGCTTGGTGTGGCTGAGCAATGGCGGGTTAGCCAAATACTCCTTTAGCTGTGTAAATGCCACCTCACACCTGGCATCCCAATCTTGTACTTTCTTAAGAACCTGAAAGAAAGGAAGACATTTATCTGTTGATAAGGATACAAACTTGTTAAGAGCTATTATCTTTCCTGCCAACTTCTGTACTTCTTCAGATTTGTGCGCTACCTTATCTCTATTATTGCTCTAAGTTTCTCAGGATTTGCATCGATTCCTCTTCCTGACACCATAAATCCAAGGAATTTTCCTGGTTGCACTCCGAATGCACACTTGGTTGGATTGAGCTTCATCCGACATTACCACAAAACCTGGAAAGCCTCCTCAAGGTCTTCTACATGCTGGGCAAACTCCATGCTTTTTACCAGTAGATCATCGACATATACTTCCATGTTTCTCCCGATATGGTATTTAAACATTTTGTTTACTGATTGAGTTGAGTTATTGCATATTTTATACAGTTAAAACTACTATATTTTATTTATTTTATTACATTATTATTGGTTTTAGATGGAAAAATGGTAAAGATGAATAAATCCAAGTTGTCTTTTAAATTTGTTAATAGCATAATTTATGCTTAATTTTATAACTTGTGATTTGATTGGACAATGTTCATTCACATGCACAGCATATTTTTTATATTTTATTATTTTTTTCTATTTTATTTTATTTCTAATTTCTATTATTTTTATAGGTCAAGAAATACAAAAGAAAAAAAGTCAAAAAGGCACAAAAGGGAAAAGTAAAAAAGGCAAGCAATTTTGGGTTCTTTCTCAAAACGTAGCTAGGCAGCACACGAAAAAAAAAATAAAAAAGGAAACAAAACGCATGCATGCCAAAAGGAAAAAAAGGCCACACAAAAAAAAAAAAAAAAAGGTTTTTGGATGGACGCAATACACACAAATAAAAATAGGTTTCTTTTTGGAAGCACCGCTGTTGAAGAGCTCCTGTGGGATCCAACATCTGCCGCTGCCTCCACTGCATCCCATCCCCTTCTCCATTCATTTGACTTGCTCTTTTCACTCTCTACTATTTATTTAATTTTAGTTTAAAGTTTGTAATGTATTTTTGAGATATTTGGCTTAAACTTTTGGGCATTTTATTTGCCCATTATTTATTTTTCTCACTTCTTTAAGTTTTCATTTAATAGTGATTACAATTGCTATGGATTGAGAATTTGTGATTTGAATACAAGAATGATCTCTAGAATCTTATTTTGGGGCTTTTCAATTCTCAGTTCATATTTTGTCAATTACTTTCTAATCTAGTTTAATTCTTACTTTAGTTTCATTAATCTCTTAATTCCATTGCTATTAGATTGATTAAACCTTAATTAGGACTTAAATAATTTCAGTTTTATTATTTAATTTTTAGATTAATTAAGATTATTTAGTTTAGTTGATTCTTTGATTGTTAATTTCAATTTGTTACTCTTTTACATTTCATTTCGACACTCAAAAATCCAAAAATATGAATCTAGTTCATGACTAGTGCCATTTTCATTCTTGTTACACTCTTCCATTCATTGCACATACCACCATTTTAAATGAGTTTGATTTTAAGTAACTCTCCCTGAGGAGACGATCGGGGAATTTATTCCTAATTATTACGCGACATCCTCCTGCACTTGGGATAGCCTTTGTGCTACTCATTTTTGAGTGAGTCAAGTTTTTAGCGCCGTTGCTGGGGATAGTGGCTTGATGTAAATTTAGACTTGTTATTTTATTTATTTATTGTTTTATCATCTCAAATGTTTCTTTCACTGTCTGATCTCTGATTACACATTTCACTTGTCACCTACTACTTAGTCACATGAACCTTACTTATGCTATTTGGACTATTTAATGTCATGGGTGAGAGACAATTCAAATAGTTTGGTTAGAGTTATATTGAGCACTTAGAGTAGTATACACAGCTCATAGATAGATAGCTCTTCTGTTTTTTCTATAGACGAGGACATTGAAATTGAACAAACCATGGCTGCACTTGCACCACGCACTCTTAGGGATTATTTGCAGCCCACTCGCACCACTACACCATCATGCATTATTTTATCTGTTGATGCACGTAATTTTTCTATTAAGTATGGCATGATGTCAGTGATACCTTAGTTCCACGGGATGGATTCTGAGAGTCCTTATCAACACTTGACAAGTTTTGAGTTGGCCTGCACTACTTTTATCAATAGAGCCACTACTAATGAATTTATTAGACTTCGTTTATTTCCTTTCTCTTTGAAGGATAAAGCGAAGATTTGGTTTAATTCTTTGAGGCCTAATTCTATCTCTAGTTGGTCTGATATGCAGCGTGAGTTCTTAAAAATTTCATTTTCAGAGAACTCAATATTTACAAGAGCAGATCAACCAGTTCAATTAGAAATCAGATGACACTTTCTAGGCTAGCTGGAAAAGGTTTAAGGATTTGGTGAACATTTGTCCACATCACGGTTTTGAATCTTGGAGGTTGGTGAATTACTTTTACACTGGTCTCACTCCATAATGTAAACAGTTTGTTCAGACTATGTGCAATGGAGAATTCTTTAACAAGGAACCTGATGCAGTATTGCCATTTTTTTACTACCTTGCTGAGAGCGCACAACAATGGAACACTCGGACTGATCGAGTTTCTTTGACAGCATAGCCACTGAGGGCTATTTCTGGTGGGGGCAGATATAAACTTAAGGAGGACATTGACGTTCAAGCCTGAATAGCTGCATTAACTAGAAGACTGGAGGTTATGGAGATGGAAAAGGTGAAGGTTGTGAAGATAGTAGAGGTATGTTCTTTATGTGCTGATTCAAACCACAAGACCCAAGATTGCCCAATTATGCCAGTATTTCAAGAGAGTGGCTCTGAGTAGATGCAATCAGCGAATTGGGTTAACAGAGCACAAAATCAGCCTTTCTCCAATAAATATAATCCAGGATGGAGGAATCAACCAAATTTCTCAGGGAGGAATGATCAGCCTGGCTGGTCTCTTCCACTTTCTCAGTAGCCATTTCATCAGCTTGCTCCTCAACACCAGTATCAGTCATATCAGAGCTCTCAGAGCTATCCTTTTGTAGCACCTCCAGGATTTCAGCTTCATGTAGCTGCACAGAGTTCTCAGCCTCAATCATCTGCGAAGAAGTCTCTAGATGATAGTATGGTACAGATGACCAATACACTTCAGCAATTCATGCAGATTCAGGCCACCACAAACAATTAAAACACTCAGGCCATAAATGACTTGCGCGGCACCATCAATAAGATGAGCACGACATTGAGCACTCAAGAGAAAGGAAAATTTCCAGCACAACCTCAACCTAATCCCCAGGAAAATTTCCAGCACAGCCTCAGCCTAATCCCCAAGTATACCGGCAACAATAACAACAAGTGCATAATGTCTTAGGAGATGTTTTTGAGACAGCGAAGACCGTTCTTACTTTGAGAAGTGGAAAGGAAGTTCCCCAACCAGAGATGACTATGGACACACAAGTAGTTGCTCCTACACCTGTAGATGCAACAAAGACTGATGAAGTTGAAAAGAACCAGAGGTAGTGAGAACAGAGTTGAAGAAGCCTATGAGTGCAGATGCTGAAACTAGTAGGGGGTACCAACCTGTGGTTCGCTATCCTCAAAGATTGGCAGCTGGCCAAAAGAATAAATACCACACTGAGATTCAGGAGATCTTCAAGCAAGTAAAGACTAACATTCCACTCTTGGATGCCATACAACAAGTTCCTTCGTATGCAAAATTTTTTAAGGACTTGTCTACAGTGAAGAGGAAGCTGAATGTAAAGAAGAAAGTTTTCCTAATGGAGCAAGTTAGTGCATTGATACTGAGCGAGACTCCTCAGAAGTTTGGAGATCCGGGCTCTCCCCACATTTCCATTATGATTGGTGAGTCACACATTGGGAGAGCTCTACTTGATTTGGGGAGTAATGTGAACTTGCTACTGTTCTCAATGTATGAGCAGTTGGGATTAGGTGAGCTAAAAAAGACCTCCATCAAGCTACAATTAGCTGATAGATCAGTCAAGGTGCCGAGGGGTATTGTTAAGAATGTGCTAGTCCAGGTGGACAAATTTTACTACTCAGTAGATTTTGTAGTTCTTGATATGCAACAGCCAGCCACTACTATTTACCAGGTGCCTGTCATTCTTGGGTGCCCATTCCTTACTACCTCCAATGCACTGATAAATTATCGAAGTAGTGTGCTGAAACTCACATTTTGGAATATGACATTGGAAATGAATGTGTTCAATACTTGCAAGATGCCTGGTAATTACGACGAGTCAGAGGTGCATGCTGTTGATGTGATTTCAGAGCTTGATAAAATAAGGAGAGAGGCCTACAACAATTCCTGCTTGGCAAAGGAGAGAATGAAGGTCTTGCATGACAAGAAGATCTATGACAAATATCTTGTTGCTGATCAGAAAGTGCTCCTCTACAATTCAAGACTGCATCTTTTTCCCAGGAAGTCGAAATCTTGATGGAAAGGGGCGTACATTGTAAAAGAGGTTCATCCTCACGGCGTGGTAGACATTGTCAATCCGAAGAATGGCAATGGCTTCACTATCAATGGACAACGTCTAAAGCCATTTCTGAAGGTCTTTGATCCACACGAAGAGATCTTGCTTGTGCAAGGTTCCAAGGAAGTGTTTTGATATTTTCACCCTTTACAGCTTTCTTTACTTGCATTTTGTTTGTTTTCATTTGTTGTTTTGCTTTGATTTTATATTTCATTTTTTTTTGTTGTTGTTTTGCTTGATTATTCATGTGCACTTTGTTTTCTTTCGTTCGATTCATTGAGTACCATGTCTCTCACTAGTTGGGGTAGCATGTGTGCACAGACTTAAAACCAAGAAAAAAAAATTGCATCAATGTGATGTGCATTGATACATATATGATTGACACACTCTCTATTTCTAGTATTTTGTGAAATCTGAGTATCTTGGAAACGGAATCATTTTGTGAAGATTTATTTTCAAACTTAAGCATAGAGCATGATTTTTGATGCATCATATTTTGCTGATGTGTGGCTTGAAACACCGGGATGCTATACTCATTGAGATGAGACTTGGTGAGATTTTTATAGAACGAAGGGCAAATTTTGAAGGACATTTTGCACATGCTTACACTTGTAGTGTTCCTTATTTACTGTTCACTGATTTAACACAGGAAAAGTAAACTGCAGGACTACCGAGCCATACTTTAAAAAAAATAAAAAAAGAAAATGAAAAGAGATTTGAAAAGAATAAAGAAAAAAGGATAAAGGCAGCTTAGTGAGATTTCCTAAGTAAAGGGCTAGAAACAGTTACCCATACCTTTGGGGGTTGAGTGTCCAACCTTTAAAAATAGAGCTGGCGTGAAAACTGCTATTCCCTTGGGCTTTGAGGTAGTTAGAATCAGCAATGATTAATCTTAAGGTTGAAAAATTCGATGACAAATCATGGCTAGTAATGAGAAACACACAACCAGTTTAACTCCACACACACATTTGAGTTCTAAGACATTTGCCTCAATTCTATGTGAAAGATTGTTGAGATAGTCTTGGTGGGTATAGGCCCTAGAGGTTGAGTGGTAACGTGTCACTTTTGTGAGAATTTAGAACTGTGTTTGATTGTTTCTATTTGATTTCAATCTTTATGCGATATACATCTCAATTAATTTTTACAATTTTGCTCAAGGATTAGCAAAACACTAGTTGGGGGGTGTGATTGAGCTGAGTTATTGCATATTTTATACATTTAAAACTAATATATTTTATTGATTTCATTACATTATTATTAGTTTTAGATGGAAAAATGGTTAAGATGAATAAATCTGAGTTGTGTTTTAAATTGGTTAATAGCATGATTTATGCTTAATTTTATAACTTGTGATTTAATTGGACAATGTTCATTCACATGCACAAAATATTTTTGATATTTTATTATTATTTTTTATTTTATTTTATTTCTAATTTCTATTATTTTTATAGGTCAAGAAATACAAAAGAAAAAAGTCAAAAAGGCACAAAAGGGAAAAGTAAAAAAGACAAGCAATTTAGGGTTCTTTATCAAAACGCACAGGAAAAAAGGAAAAAAAAAATGCACGCCAAAAGGAAAAAAAGGCCAAAAAAAAAAAACAAGGCTTTTGGACGGATGCAACATGCACAAATAAAAGTAGGTTTCTTTTCGGCTTAAAGGGAAGAACATACTTTTTGGAAGCACTGCTGTTGAAGAGCTCCTTTCCTCTGGTATCCAACATCTACCGCTACCTCCACTACATCCCATCCCCCTCTCCATTTATTTGGCTTACTCTTTTCATTCTCTACTATTTATTTAATTTTAGTTTAAAGTTTGTAATGTATTTTTGAGATATTTGGCTTAAACCTTTGGGCATTTTATTTGCTGTTTATTTATGTTATTTATTTTTCTTGCTTCTATAAGTTTTCATTTATTAGTAATTACAATTACTATGAATTGATTTTAAGAATTTGTGATTTAAATATAAGGATGATCTCTCGAATCTTATTTTGGAGCTTTTCAATTCTCAATTCATATTTTGTCAATCACTTTCTAATCTAGTTTAATTCTTATCTTAGTTTTATTAATCTCTTAATTCCATTGCTATTAGATTGATTAAACCTTAATTAGGACTTAAATAATTTCAGTTTTATTATTTAATTTTCAGATTAATTAAGATTGTTTAGTTATTTGATTCTTTGATTGTTAATTTCAATTTATTAGTCTTTTACATTTCATTTCGATACTCAAAAATTCAAAAATATGAATATAGTTAATCACTAGTGCCATTTTCATTCTTGTTGCACTCTTCTATTCATTGCACATACCATCATTTTTATTTTCTCTTTGTGAATATTTTCACCATTTTAAACGAGTTTGATTTTAAGTAACTTTCCCTGAGGAGACGATCTAGGAATTTATTCCTAATTATTATGCGACATCCTTCTGCACTTGGGATAACCTTTGTGCTACTCATTTTTGAGTGAGTCATTTACTAACCTCTGATAAGTTGCCCTAGCGTTCTTCAAGCCGAAAGGCATCACCTTATAACAATATAGCCCTCGGTCAATTATGAAAGCGGTCTTTTCTTGATCAGCTTTATTCATCCTGATTGGGTTGTATCCTGAGTAGGCGTCCATAAAACTTAACATTTTATGCCCTGTTGTTGCGTCTACTATCATATCTATCCGCGGGAGTGGAAAACTGTCTTTCGGGCAAGCTTTGTTGAGATTGATGAAATCTACGCACATTCGCCACTTTATGTTGGATTTCTTCACCAATACCACGTTGGACAGCCATTTCAGATACTGTGCTTCTCTGATGAATCCCGCTGCCAGTAACCGATCCACCTCCACAGTGATTGCTTCATACTTCTCAGTGCCAAAGTTTCTCTTCTTTTGTTTTACTGGGCGCACCTTCGGGTGTACGTTTAATTTGTGTTCGATGATCTCCTCGCCCATCCCGGGCATATCTTTATGACTACATATGAGCACGTCTTTATAGTCTAGAAGGAAGTCTATCAACTGCTGCCTCTCTTTTCTTGTTAGTTTGGTCCCTATCTTCACATGGCTCTTAGGATGACCCTGCTCAAGAGTGACCAACTCCAGGGGCTCATCTGTTTCCCCTTGCTTCAAAGCGCTTTCATCTCTAGTCTCCAGCTCAGTCGTCAGTACTTGGGGCGGCGGTTGGAAGATCGCCCCCTCCTCAGTATCCTCAATATCCACAACACTCACCTCTCCTAGTCCTTGCCTGAATTCCTGCACGTAACAGTCTCTGGCTAGGACCTATTCATCGTGTACCTCGCCTATTCCAGCTCTTGTCGGGAACTTCATTTTTAGATTATATGTCAAGGTAATTGCCTTTAAGGCATTCAATGTAGGTTGCCCATTGATTGCATTGTATACTGACCGAGTTCTTACCACTAAAAACTCAGTCATAGTAGTAGCGACATGGGGATCTGTGCCTATGGATATTGACAACGTAATGGATCCCATAGGTTGTACCGCATCAACAGTGATCCCCTTTGACGTAGTTAGTGTTGATCTCAACTGATCTACACCAACCCCCATTTTGCTGAAGGCATCCCAGAATAGGATATTCGCCGAATTTCCATTATCAATCAATATTCTCCTCGTGGTAAAATTCACCACCAACATTGTTACCACCAAGGCATCATTGTGGGGATACACAACCCCTCGGCAGTCCTCGTCGCCAAAAGATAATGTGGGGGATATTTGTACTCGGGGATGCTTGACGGGTCTCTCCATGTTATAGACTTCTTCATACATTGCCCACCTTGCATATGCCTTTCTTCCTGAGGAGGTCGGGCCACTTCTAACATATCCGCTAACAATCGTGTGTATTTCACCTAAGGGAGAATTTTCCTGATTTGCATTTGCTCTCGACCTTCGGTCTCGAGGTTCATGCGACCTCCTTTCTCTTCTTGGTGATTCCTGTCGCCTAGGGCTCTCACTCTTCCATTTTTTGTACTTGGGCTTTCGATCGTTTGTACATCGTGGGGGGGGGGGGGGTAGTGTTTTGGGCGATCAGGCGTTCCAACTCGCCACTGCCTCTCATATCTTCTATTTTTCACTTCAGCTTGTGGCAATCCTCGGTTTTATGCCCCCTTGTTTTATGATAAGTGCAATAATTCTTAGTCTGTCTCTCGTTGATGTCATTTTGTACTTTTTCCTTTGCTTTGTCCTAATTTTGTGCACTGGAGTACTGCAC
The DNA here is from genome assembly GCF_004785595.1 of Juglans microcarpa x Juglans regia. Taxonomy (NCBI): domain Eukaryota; kingdom Viridiplantae; phylum Streptophyta; class Magnoliopsida; order Fagales; family Juglandaceae; genus Juglans; species Juglans microcarpa x Juglans regia. Next base: position 23,144,510 of record NC_054594.1, on the reverse strand, counting down.
ATAATCGCCATTATGTCTTCTTAAATTATCATCAAGCCTTAAGTTCTTTTGGTCTCTCCTCACCTTTTGACCCCTATCTCCGTCTTTCCTATGACCTCCTTTCAATTCCCACTCACTCCTTTTTGGTTGGCAGTCAAGGCAAAAAGTGTCTTCAGCATTAACAAAATCGTTAGCCCTATCCATGAAATCTCGTAATGTGGAAGGGGTTTTCCTGGCTAGTTCAGCCATAAAAGAGCTCCTTAACCAAATACCTCCAAGCAATGATGCTAACAAATATGCGGTTGGCCTCCAGCGTCTTCTACTCTTCATGAACTGGGCCAAGAATTGCCGGCCCAGTTCCTTGAAACTTTCTATGGAACCTCGTTGTAGTACTCCAAACCATCCTTTCGCTGATTCCTTTAGAGTCAAAGGGAAAGCCCTACACGCAATTTCTCCCAGAAATCTGTGAAGCACCATATGGGCTTTGAAAGTTTCAAGATGCTCCACAGGATCTTTGGAGCAGTCATATAGATCTACCGACGGGACCTTGAATTTTGGGGGTAGGGGCATTGCCATAATTTCTGCAAAGAATGGCAGATTTGTGCTGGATAGTTACTGGTCGACTGAAGAGGACGTTCCTATCTTTTTGGCCTTCTCCTCATATTTATCCATTACGTTGCGCACGTCGTGGTGCAGCTTCTTTGTTTCCTCGTCCTCTCGGTGGCCCTTACCAAACCAGCACTGTTTGCTTTCATCTCTACCTTATCAACCTAACTGGGTGTCGCATCCTCTCCTGACAGCTCGTTTGGTGACTTGAGAGCATCATTCTCCTTCCGCAATGAGTCAACCTCCGTGGTAAGCTTCTTTATTATCTCCTCCATTTTTGAGAGTCTTTGTACCATATTCTGTGAAGTTTCTCCTTGATATCTAGTCGCCTGAGACCATGTGGTGATGGGCATGTGAAAAGCACACTGATTGTGAGACTTTGAGATCCCACAGAGGGCGCCAACTGTTATGGACGTGTTTCACCACCACCACCTCACGACCACTTGCAACCAAAGAGTAAGACAACTTGGGGGGTTCGAGGAAACGCCTCCAATGCCTAAGTCGGTGATTGAGAAGTAACTCTTTAATACTAAAGAATCAGATGGATTTTACGTACCTGAGTTCTCCTCTTATATAGAGTTTTTGAGCCATTCTCCTTCTTTTGGCGATAAAGGTTATCCATTATTCAAATTTAAATATGAATATGAAGGTTCATCCATTAGTAAATTCAAATGATAACTATTATTATCTTCTACCACCGCTGGGTGGTTACCTAGTCAATATTGGCAGTGGGCTGGGTACTCTCGGTATTGATTGGGCATTTCGGTAATGGCGCAAGCTTCAAGCTCGAAGCAAAAGCCCAGGCCCATGTGGGGCTTGTTGTGAAATACTATGCAAAACACACACCAACAACGGCAAATAAAGTAAAAGCAACACAATCAAGAACATGACGCACAATATATGTGGTTCGGCAAATTGCCTAAGTCCACAGAGCTGTAGAAATCTTATTAATTAGAGGGGATTACAATCACTCAATCTCAACTAACACTCTCTAGGGCTTTTTGCTCTCTCACACAATATGCACTCACAAGACAATTGTTCTCTCTCAAAATACGCTTGAGACCGTCCAACACAAGTCTAATATGATATATTTATAGTGAGTGGTGCTGGAAATGTAATGCCACAAAAAGTATTTCACTCGAGCGGAGTGTCGAGCGAACACTAGGGTTTGTGTCTCACTTGAGTCCCACTTGAGCGAACTCTTGGACTTGATCTTCACTCGAATGGTATGTTGAGCAACTGTCGAGCCAACTTTCAGCAAACATTTTTTTAGCTCCAAAAACCAGTCTCCACATATACCCCAACAATCTCCCACTTGGAGACTAGGTTTCCACATGCCAGCCACTGTTTCCAGCCAAGCCCTATCATCTGTACAGCTCACAGCTTCCGTTTTCAAGCTAGAAGACGCACTGAAGTCAAGCCCGACTTCAGTCTTCCACATACACCACCCTTAGTCAACACATCCACAAGGCGATTCACAACTCCCACTGCACCAGGAGTATCCGGTCTCAAACCGATCTTGGCAACCTTAGCCAACTTTCACAGGCTTTCATGAGGAATGACAAAGCTGACTCCCTTTGGCTTCCTCATATGTTTCGAGCAATCAAGCCTGCCTTTTTGCACTCTTGTATTTCCTTGCACATCACTGGACCCTGATGTTAAATGCAAAGAGTTAGATCTCTTACCATTCGCTAGGACCAGTGCATCCTTAGTAATCTTCCAAGCTCCTCCAGAGAACGCTATTGCAAAACCGCTGTCATCAAGCTGTCCCACAGAGATTAGGTTTTTCTTCATATTTGGAACATGTCTGACTTGCTGTAAAGTCCACATGCTCCTGTTTGGAAGTGTGATGTGCCCATCACCCACTCTCACTACATCCAATGCTTCTCCATCAGCCGCATACATCTTCCCAAAATCACCAGCAACATAATTCTGCATGATTTCTTGATGTGAGGTGCTATGGAACGAAGACCCTGAATCCAACACCCAATCATCAATCGGACTGTGCACTGCAAGAAGTAAGGCATCATGAATTTCTTCTACCACTACGTTCATAGCATCATCCTCAACAATTTCTTGATTCCTGCAGTTTCTCTTGATGTGGCCCAGCTTGCCACAACTCTAGCATGTGATCTGCTACCCAGATCTCATCTTGCTCTTCCCTCTACTCTTGGAGTTTGACTTGTCATATTCTTTACCCCTATTGTCAACAATCAGGGCCTATCCAGAACCCGAGGACTCACCCAAGTCTCTCCTACGTACCTCTTCAGCAAGCACCATGCCACGTATGTCATCTTAGTTCAGTTTTGCCTTGCTGGCTGAACTACTCACAGTCATCCTCATGGCCTCCAAACTATTTGGTAACGATGCCAACAGAATCAACGCTCTGATCTCATCATCAAACTCAATCTCTACAGAAGATAATTGATTTGTGATCATATTGAATTCATTCAAGTGTTGGGCTACAGACATACATTTAGACATCTTTAGATTGAACAATTTCTTCATCAAGTGCACCTTATTGTTTGCAGACGGCTTTTCATACATACCTGACAAAGTTGCCATGAGATCCACCATGGTTCTCTCCTTACTGACATTGTATGCCACTATTCTAGACAAAGTCAACCGAACAAGACCTAGAACCTGTCGATCTAACAGGGTCCACTCAACATCAACCATGCTCTCTGGCTTCTTTCCCAACAGTGGAAGGTGGAGCCTCTTCCTATAGAAATAATCCTCAAGCTACATCTTCCAGCACCCAAAATTAGTACCGTCGAACTTCTCGTTTCCTGGTGTGCTCACTTTATCTCCAACCATCATTCTCCTTCAGATCCGACCTTGGCTCTTGATACTAGTTGTTGTGAAATACTATGCAAAACATACACACTAACGATGACAAATAAAGTAAAAACAACAAAATCAAGAACACGATGCACAATATATGTGGTTCGGCAAATTACCTATGTCCACAGAGTTGCAGAAATCTTATTAACCAGAGGAGAGTACAATCACTCAATCTCAACTCACACTCTCTAGGACTTTTTGCTCTCTCACACAATATGCATTCACTAGACAATTGTTTTCTCTCAAAATATGCTTGAGACCGTCGAACACAAATCCAAAAACCAATCTCCACATATACTCCAACAGGGCTAACCAGTCAGGATGTCCTCTCCATTTATAATAACAGTCACTAAGCCTTTGTGTTATATTATGCTTGCTTAAACTAGAGTTGTGACTTATGGTCTTCCCTTTAAACAACCACTATGCTTATTTTAATAACCTTCATGATCTTTTATAATTTATCTGATGTACATTTGTTCGATCTACGTGGAAGAAAGTCTGTTACAAGACAGATATCACCTTGAAAAATTAAAGGGGTGTAAAAATAACATGGTCTCAATATTAAATATAATGAAATCCACGTACTCTAAATCCACGTACTTTTTCTAAATCGCTAAAAACTAAAAAACTAGTTCGTAATCTTATCATATGCTTTACTCCTTAAAAAGTAACGACGGAGGAACGGAGTACTCATTCATGGTTTTCTAAACATGCGCCTGGGTTGGTTTGAAGTTAGAGATGAGTTGAAATGATTTGTAAAAAATAAAATAAAATATTATTAGAATATTATTTTTTAATATTATTATTGTTTTGAGATTTGAAAAAGTTAAATTATTTATTAATTTTGTGTGAGAATTTAGAAAAATTGTAACGATGAGATGAGATGAGTTGAGATGAGATGAACTGAGTTTTAAATCCATACCAGAGTTAATTACGTTGTTTCTAAAAAATTTAGCATCATTTGCATTATACACTTGAAATATTTAATTAAATGGAACATATTAGTGTAGAATCAAGATTCGAACTCAAAACCTCTATTCTGATACCATGTGAAATCATCACTTGTCACAAAAGTTTAAACTGATAAGAATAGGTAGAGTTTTATTATTTATTTTATATTCTAACAGTTTTCAATAAAACCTTCAATTTGGTACTTTTTTAAAAGTAGATATTAAGCTTTTCTTTAATAATGCACTTTTTATAATTTTACCAAACATATTTTTTTTATTTAAAAGAGATTTGAGGCCGGTAAAAACACTTTTTAAACTTCGAAAGTGATTATACAGCTATTGTATAATTTCCGATTGCAAATATCTTTTCTTTTAAATAAATTAGTGTCAATAATATCCCATCCTGGTGTCGGTCATTGTGAATTACTTTGTTTTTGCACGTACGAACGAGTGAAATTTGATGCCTAATTAAACTCGCATGTTATTCTTTGAAAGGGGTTCGATAGTAGCATATCAACCAAAGAAAATTAAAGAGTAGGATAAGATAATTATGAGGTCTAAACCATTAATGTTAAATGGTATTTCTTTCTCAAACTAATGGGAATTTTCTCAACAATTTCCCCTTACACTGCATACCCCCAAGATAGTTGAAAATTAAATCGCAATGAGAGAGAGAGAGAGAGAGAGTGGTGGATGAAGAAGGAATAGAAAAAATGAATAACTGGGGAAAAAAATAAAGGGCATACCTACGTCAGTCTCTCCAATCTAAATTTCGAGCTTTAGAGCTCGATTGGCAAATGAGATAAGATACATAATTTTCAAACTTTTGAAAACTTCTAATAATTCTATTCTTAAACATCATTCAAAGACAAAAATGTTTCCATTTTTTAACATTTTGATTTAAGTACTACCTAATAATTTTTAAAACAAAAAAATCATTAACTTCTTGCATCTTATTTTTAATGTTACAAATTTCAAAACAAAATTATATTCAAATGAATTTTTAATGTTATAATAATTTTTTTTAACTTCTTGCATCTTATTTTTTAAAACTGAATAAAACATCTTAACTTAAACTATTTCAACAATATTTACAGAATTCTAAAATGCTTCGAGTATCCAAACAAGCCTAACCTCCTTACATGTTGGACTTTAGGATAAGATGGGACTTTTAGCTCACGAGTATGGATTTGGAATATATAAGATAGATTGGAAAGTGAGACAGAGTGGTGTGAGTGTTTAAAATTTTAATTGACTACAATTATAGCATGATTTTAAATAGCCCATGTAGGCAACATGCTTTCAATCGGCTTGAATGCCCATGACCTTACGAAGATTTTTTTCATCCGCTTAAGTAAAATAGAAAAACCTTATTTGTAAGTCGATACGAAGATCCACTTTTGGTATCATTTACTTCTTAGAATCTTATTTGTAAAAAAGCTTAATTTTAAACTTCATTTTAATTCACTTCCTGTCATATATATCAACAAATTACCACATGATTGTTTCCATACAATTTATATATATATATATATATATATCAAAACAATCAAGTGGCCAGAGATGTAGGGGTAAATTAATTAGGAGTAATAACATATAACACGACTCATAAATCCGATACGAACATGACAAGAAACAATGACACGAACGTGAATCTATAACACGAATAAATTACATTTTCAAGTTTAATAAATTTTTTTTTCTTGAAATGTAATGCATGTTCGGGATTGATGTGGGAAATATAGTTTATATATAGCTTTAAAGTTTATAGCTTATAACTTAATAATAAGTTGTACTATTTAAAAGTTTTTACTGTTTGGTAACCGTATGGTTAAAGCACTTTCAATCATGTTATATTTGTTTGGAAAAAAATTTAAAAAGTACTTTCTGAGGTAGAAATTATGATTTTTTTAATTTTTAAATATTCATATACTCGAAATTTTGAAAGTTGTAATTATTTGAAAGTTGTATCGGTATTTTTTTCTATTGACTGTCTTTTTAAAATTTGAATTACATTCCGCATTATTCAGAAAAGTACGTTTGAGGAAAATCATCAAACGTACTTTTTAGCTTATTTGAGATTAAAAGTTCTTTGATATGTAACACCGAAACAATCTAATTTTTTTTTTATTAAAGAGCATTCAAGGCATTTTAAACAATTTTTAAGACTCCTTCTCCAACCCCAAACATGCCCGTAATATTAATTTTAATTTTTAAGAACTTATTGAGCTTTCTTGTTAAAATATAATTTTATTTTATGAAAGTATTAATCTTCTTATATATTATTGGTTTGGATATTGATATAAAATTTTTTATTATAGATCTAATAGTAATTGTGGATCATGTTATATAGTTATCATTGATTATATATGAAATTATACCAATTGAGTTAAAAATAAATATACAAATCATCTCAACCTGTTTATATGAAACAGACTAAATGAGTTGAAACTAGTTAAGTACTAGGTCGTATCCATACTTATAAAACGGATTAAGCAGGTCATGTCATGTCACCTTTGTTTATATGGATCGTGCTAAGATTTTAGATTCTGACCCATTTAATTAAATGAATCGTGTTTGGATTGATACGCATAATCTAATACTTATGACTTGACGCGACTCAACACTAGCCACAAATAGGAATTCATGTAAAATTGGTGGCTTGCTTAATACATCTCAAGAATCAAACATGTAAGAAAACTTATGCTCGAACTAATCCAATAATTAGCCAAATAAACGTTGCAATATTTTGGCAGGCTAATGGTCATGCGCAGTGATGTGACACTAGGAAAAAATTGTCACCTCCTCAATCTCGACTTGAAAATCTTATTTGTAACAGTGGTATACAGTTGTTTTTGAAATGGACCATACAACCAACATGGTCTGTCTTTGGGTGAAGGTAATTTCGGAACAGTCTAATACTAGCATTTAATTGCGAAAAGGACCAGTTAATATGACAAATGGGAATCATATATGGACTATGTGATCAATGGAGATCATATTGATGAGGACTTGGGAGTTTCCAAACAAGCCCTTAAGCTCCTTTCATGTTGGACTTTAGGATAAGATGAGACTTTTAACTCACAAATTTGGATTTGGAATATATAAGTAAGATTGGAAAGTGAGATGGAGTGGTGTGAGCGTTTAAAATTTGAATTGACTACAATTATAGCATGATTTTAAATGGCCCATGTAGGCGGTGTGTTCTCAATCGGCTTGAATGCCCATGACCTTACGAAGATTTTTTTCATTGGCTTAAGTAAAATAGAAAAACTTTATTTGCAAGTCGATACGAAAATCCACTTTTGGTACATTTACTTCTTAGAATCTTATTTGTAAAAAAGTTTAATTTTAAACTTCATTTTAATTCACTTCCTGTCATATCAACAAATTACCACATGGTTGTTTTCATAAAATTTACATATATATATATATATTTATATATATATATCTATCAAAACAATCAAGTGTCCAGAGATATAGGGGTAAATTAATTAGGAGTAATAACATATAACACGACTAATGAGTCCGACATGAACTAGACAGGAAACAAGGACACGAACGTGAATTTGTAACACGTATAAATTACATTTTCAAGTTTTATTAATGTTAAGTTTAAAAAAAAAATTCTTGAAATGTAATGCATGTTCATGATTGATGTGGGAAATATAGTTTATATATAACTTTAGAGTTTATAACTTATAATTTAATAATGAGTTGTACTATTTAAAAGTTTTTTACTGTTTGGTAACTGTATGTTTAAAGCACTTTCAATCATGTTATATTTGTTTGAAAACAAATTTAAAAAGTACTTTCTGAGGTAGAAATTATGAGTTTTTGAATTTTTAAAGATTATGACCATATACTCAAAAGTTTGAAAGTTGTATCGGTATTTTTACCGTTTGACAATCTTTTTAAAATTAGAATTATGGTCCACATTATTCAGAAAAGTATGTTTGAGGATAAACATCAAGCATACTCTTTAACTTATTTGAGATTAGAAGTGCTTTGATATATAACACCGAAACAATCTAATTTTTTTATTAAAGAGCTTTCAACTATTTTAATACTTTTTAAGACTCCTTCTACAAACCCAAACGTGCCCGTACATTAATTTTAATACTTAAGAACTTAATATCTCAAACTATTGAGCTTTATTGTTAATATATAATTTTATTTTATTAAATTATTAATTTTCTTATATATTATTGGTTTGGAAATTGATATAAAATATTTTATTATAAATCTAATAGTAATTGTGGATCATGTTATATAGTTATTATTGATTATATATGAAATTATACTAATTGAGTTAAAAATAAATATACAATCATCTGAACTTCTTTATATGAAACAGATTGAAACAGGCTAAATGAGTTGAAACAAACAAGTTGAAACAGGTTAAGTACTAGGTCGTATCTATACTTATAAAGCAGATTAAGCAAGTCATGTCATGTCACCCTTGTTTATATGGATCGTGCTAGGATTTTAAATTCTAACCCATTTAATTAAATGAATCGAGTTTGGATTGATACATATAATCTAATACTTATGACTTCACACGACTCAACACTAGCCATGAATAGAAATTCATGTAAAATTGATGGCTTGTTTAATACATCTCAAGAATCAAACATGTAAGTAACCTTATGCTCGAACTACTCTAATAATTAGCCAAATAAACGTTTCAATATTTTGGCAGGCGAATGTCATGCGAAGTGATGTAACACTTGGAAAAAATTGTCACCTCCTCAATCTCGACCTGAAAATCTTATTTGTAATAGTGGTATACAACTATTTTTGAAATGGACCATACAACCAACATGGTTTGTCTTTGGGTGAAGGTAATTTCAGATCAATCTAATACTGGCATATATTTAATTGCGAAAAGGACAAATTAATATAACAAATGCGAATCATAAATGGACTATGTGATCAATGGAGACATTATTGATGAGGACTTGGGAGTATCCAAATAACCCCTTAAGCTCCTTCCATGTTGGACTTTAGGATAAGATGAGACTTTTAGGTCACAAGTTTGGATTTGGAATATCTAAGTAAGATCGGAAAGTGAGACAGACTGGTGTGAATGCTTAAAATTTGAATTGACTGCAATTATAGCCTGATTTTAAATGGCCCATGTAGGCAATGTGCTCTCAGTCGGTTTGAATGCCCATGACCTTACGAAGATTTTTTTCATCGGCTTAAGTAAAATAGAAAAACTTTACTTGTAAGTCGATACGAAGATCCACTTTTGGTATCATTTACTTCTTAGAATCTTATTTGTTAAAAAAGTTTAATTTGAAACTTCATTTTAATTCACTTCCTATCATATCAACAAATTACCACATGATTGTTTTCATACAATTTATATATATATATATATATATATATATATCAAAACAATCAAGTGGCCAAATATGTAGGGGTAAATTAATTGGGAGTAGTAACATATAACACGACTCATGAATCCGACACGAATATGATAGGAAACAATGACACAAATGTGAATCTATAACACGAATAAATTACATTTTCATTTTTTATTAATATTAAGTTTAAGAAGTTTCTTTTTCTTGAAATGTAATGCATGTTCGGGATTGATGTGGGAAATATAGTTTATATATAGCTTTAGAGTTTATAACTTATAGCTTAATAATAAGTTGTACTCTTTAAAAGTTTTTTATTGTTGGTAACCGTATGTTTAAAGTACTTTCAATCATGTTATATTTGTTTGGAAACAAATTTAAAAAGTACTTTCTAAGGTAGAAATTTTGATGTTTTGAATTCTAAGGATTATGACCATCTACTCGAAAGTTTGAAAGTTGTATCGGTATTTTCATCCATTTACAGTCTTTTTAAAATTTGAATTACATTCCGCATTATTCAGAAAAACAGGTTTGAGGAAAAACATCAAACTTACTTTTTAACTTATTTGAGATTAAAAGTGTTTTAATATGTAACACCGAAACAACCTAATTTTTTTATTAAATAGCTTTCAAAGCTATTTAAACACTTTTTAAAACTCTTTCTACAACCCCTAACATGCCCGTCATACTTATTTTAATATTTAAGAACTTAATATCTCAAAGTATTGAGCTTTATTGTTAATATATAATTTTATTTTATGAAAGTATTAATTTTCTTATATATTATTAGTTTGGATATTGATATAAAATTTTTTATTATAAATCTAATAGCAATTGTGGATCATGTTATATAGTTATCATTGATTATATATGAAATTATACTAATTGAGTTAAAAATAAATATGCAAATAATCTCAACCTGTTTATATGAAACAGATTGAAACAAACTAAACGAGTTGAAACTGATTAAGTACGGTCATATCCATACTTATAAAACGGATTAAGTAGGTCATGTCATGTCACCCTTGTTTATATGGATCGTGCAAGGATTTTAGATTCTGACCCATTTAATTAAATGAATCGTGTTTGGATTGATACATATAATCTAATATTTATGACTTGACACGACTCAACACTAGCAATGAATAGAAATTCATGTAAAATTGGTGGCTTGTTTAATACATCTCAAGAATCAAACATGTAATAAACAACTCATCATTACAACTTTTTCAATTCATCTCAACTCATTATTATAACTTTTTTAAATTCTAAAATAATAATAATATTATAACAATATTTTATTATCTCAATTTAACTCAATTTAACATCCAAACGCAACCTAAATAACCTTATGCTCGAACTACTCTAATAATTAGCCAAATAAATGTTTCAATATTTTGGTAGGCTAACGTCATGCGCAGTGATATAACACTTGGAAAAAATTCACCTCCTCAATCTCAACCTGAAAATCTTATCTGTAACAGTGGTATACAGCTGTTTTCAAAATGGACTATATAACCAACACCCGTCTTTGGGTCAAGGTCATTTTCGAATAGTAGAATGAAGTTATATATTACGGAAAAGGACCAATATGACAATTGTGGCTCATAAATGGATCACGTGATTGAGACAAATGTGGCTCATAAAGTTGGAGCAAGATGGTTCCCTAAGGCATCTCTCACCATCCTCTTAATTGCACTCTTAATTTCCGTTGGCTCCATCGGAAACCATATCAACAAACATGCCGACTATCCTTATTTCATTGTTTCCATTTTATAATTAATTTACTTTCTTAGACGTTATAACTCGGATTAGAATAATTATAATTTTGATGCTGTTGAAGGAGTACCACTCAAACCTCTCTTGCCACATTGGAAAGAATACTATAGAGGATAATAAAACTTCTACTTCTTTGTAACTTTTTCAACTAAAATAAAAGGAAAATCATGCTTTGTGTCCCGACAAAGCATCCCCATACCCCTTTTTTTTATATAATTTAATGATTAAGTAAGTTTTTTTTAATTATATTGTTAATTAAGATCACTAAAAAAATGCATGAAACAAAAGAAAAAAAAAAAGTCTTGTAATTTTGCCGCACCGCATACGAAACTATAGTTATCTAAAATCAATGTAAAATTCATGGGAGTTAAAGTGATTCTTTGCATTTAACGAGCACTATTCATCTATGTAAATATTTTATTATTATTTCTTTCTTTTCCGTAATCTTTCTTTATGTTTCTCACAATTACACTTTTATTTAAAAAAAAAAAAAAAGCTATAATATTATTAGAACATTTCATTATTTAATAAAAGGAAAAATAGTCATGTTAAAATATTTTCAAAACATGAAAAAAGGATAAAAAGTTATGAAAAAATAGGATGAATAAGTTTTTCCCATCTTTATTTGATTTTTGAATTTTTATTAGGCTATTGATGTTATTTTGGCAACAGAAATATTGTGTTCCCATTAATTTATAAAATGGTAGTACTTAAAAATATATTTAAAACAATAAATTAGAAATAAGAAAGAAATAATATTTAAAGGATATAGATAAATAATATATAGATAAATTAACGTAAACGTCGTTAGCAAATAATCAAATAATCAAATGTCGTGTGCAGTGACGTAAAGCTTGGAAAAAAATGTTACCCCTTAATCTCTTAATTGGACACTTCATATCTCATAATTGGATTTGGGTTTTAGTTAGTTAATTAGATTATGTGAATAGTAATAAATATTTTGAGTTAGATGTTTTATTGAATTTTAAAAAAGAAAAGAAAAAGATGAATAAAAATATTATCAAACTGTTTGTAAATAGTATCGAATTATTTGTAAGAGTAAAGTAGTTTGAGAATATTTAAGAATAATTAAAATTTCAAAAAGATCCTTATTAGAGTCTAGTTCATTTAATTAAGCAGATTGTATTTGGATTGATTCATATGATCTAATATTTATAATTTGACACAATCCATAAAAGATTTAACGTAAAATGGGTGGTTATATTTAATAAATCAATCAACAAACATGTAAATAAATTTGTTGCTCCAACCAGTACTCTAATAATTAGCCTAATCACCTCTTCAATCTCTTGGACCAGAAAGTCTTTTGCGGAACAGTGGTATATAACTGTTTTCGAGATGGGCCATGGGACCAACGTTGGTCTGTTTTCGGGTGTAAGTAGTATTTTTAGGTTGTGTTTAAATAGTGATATATTATCGTGTATTATGTAAATAGTAGTGATAAATAATAAAAAATTAATGATAAAATATTAAATAATAATAAAAAATTAATAAAAACTAATAAAAATTAAAAAATAGTAATAAGATATTGAATACCTCAATATCCGAACTAGGCAAATATTTCTAAAAAGGACCAATATGGCAAAGAAAATGCTTGGATGATTCTTCAACGACCCCCCTAAATATGTCTCTATTTTAATTTTTTTTAATAATTAAAAAAGTGATTACTAGTAAATTTATGTACTTTTTTAAATATTTAAATATATGAAAAAAATATCATCGTGACATCCCGGACATGTCACATATCTATAACATTGAATTTTTATTCTTTTCTTTGGAATGCGTCGTCTCTTTTTTATTATATGTTTGAGAAATGCTTTAGATCTTAAATCTGACGTCGGGGATCACAAGTCACACCGCTGACGAACGAGGCCTAGCATGTAGAGTCTACGTCTATGTCAACGTCCCCTTTAATTATGTGGGGGCGGATGAAGGCTGCTGCATCTTTATATAACCTCTATCCTTCAGGCTTTTTCGATTCAAAAATATTCAAGTGCAACTCCGATCAATATTTGAGCAACAAATTAGCAAGTTCTTTCCATTTCCTTGTTTCTCCAGGTACGTACGTTCGTCTGTCTATATATACTCAAGTGTAATTAAGTTGTTATTACAAATATTACACGTACAGCATTTTAATGAAATACAAACAAAAAAGGATAGAGAGAACCATATATATATATATATATATATATATATTAATGTTATTGGGTCATATTAATCTTTTGTGTTTCTGAACTCCTTTTATTTTAACCAGTATTCCTCACATTTTATTTTCCCTTTTTGGGTTTTTGTAAATTCCTAATGTTTTTTTTTCAAGACGTTGTTATTAAACGTTTATTTTTTTAAAATTATCTAGTTTTTTTAATTAATTTAGAATTCTTCTTAAATTTTTAGGGCCAAAATCACTTTTATATTTCTTTTCTATCAAACTAATTAACGGAACGTTAATAGATTTTTTTTTTTTTTTTTTTTTTTTTAAAAAGTTTTAAAGGATTCCTAACCTAATGTGATACTAATTAATAATTTATACTTGCGGGTCACGTTGGGCTGTAATTTGTGGACGGAAGATATGCTTAAAACTAAATTTAATAAATAAATGGCCTGATTCCAATAGCGAGATTAGAGTCTCCTTTTAGCCTTTTACAAGAACTTTAATATGGTTTTACTAACTCTGTTTTCTTTTTTATATATATATATTCACAAGTCTTTTACTAGCTGCCTATATATATATACTGCTATACATTTATAAAAGAGAAAAAGCAAAGCAACATTCGGCAAAGAAACATTGTGCCGTCGGAAAGTTGGTTCTGTTGAATGCTTTGCAAGAATAAATGTAGGGAATAGAGGTATCCCAAAACAAAGCTTTAAACGTGTGTCGAAAAAAGGTCAGGACAACCCTCTCAAACTGCTCTTAGGTTGCTGATCAGATGAGAGATTCTAACGTTTTATATATGATTAATGAATATTAAATAATTTTATTGTCTATAAATTATGCATGCTTACTTGTAACTTAGGTATCTTAGAAAAATTACTAAATTACTTTAATTTGGTATATATAGTAGAGTATGTATCTACATATAATAATATATAGTATCATATGATATATTAGTTAATTAATAGCATATATTATTTTACATTTTATATGATCAATAGTGATAGATTAGATGAAAATTACATAATTAACTTATACACTACTATATAAAATAATATATAATATATATAACATAATATATTATATATTAAAAAATTTATATTTAAACATTTCGGTCCAATTTGGTCTAGTCCAAAAAAGCCACAGCCTAGCACCATATCGAATACCAAAATTCTCATATACTATGGATCGAGACCGACTATCATTATTTTTTGTCCAGTTTGGCCCTAACTGAGCCGTTTGATCCACTTAGTTTTTCAGTCCAGACCGAAAATCTTTCATCCCTAATCTAAAATATCTTTCCATACTCTAGTTTCTGTTCCTTGTTGCAGTATGAAGGAGAATTTGTTTACCTCCTGAAGCAAAGTTGTATTATTGAGTTCCCGAACCTTTGGGATGCACCATCCAGTGGTTGAGCATAGATCTTTGACCTGTAAGTGAGAATAAGTAATGACAAAATCCTTATGAACTCAGGAGTTCCCAAACCCAAAAGAACTTGAACCCTCTCCAATAATCCATTGACTTTCTTTTTGAATTATGGGTAGAATTTGCATATAGTCTTCCACGTTGGTGAATGGAAGCCCTTGATAATAAGGCACTACCCTAATGCTTTAGCACCTTCAATAGTGGAATGGAAGAAAAAGAACCTCAAGACAAAGGGATGTATGATTTCTAGCTTTTGCACCTTTTATATTGGAATGGAAGAAATTGAATAGTATCCCTTAAAACACTTACATTAATCCTATTAAAAAAGCATGTTTTTCCTACATCTTCCTTGATGGCACAAGATAAGCTAATGACATTGTCCAATCTAGTTTAGTGGAAAGCTTAATTTGTCTTAGTTGTTGCATGTTAGTGACAATTTGTATGCAAATACATGGAGCAGATAGTTGTACTATTTCTCTAGAATATGAGGTCTTCTCTCTATTTGTATTAACAATTTAGTAGCTTGCATTTTTCTATCAGAAATTTTTGTTAAAATTATCGAGAAATTTTATGGCTTGTATTAGGAACAGAGACTTGTACTACTTCTTTACAATATGATCAGGAAGAAAATATCCACTCGTATTGAGGAATTTGAGGGAAAGCATGCTGGGTTGACTAGAAATGCTAACGAGTGTTGTATGTATAAAGTGCATCAGCAGTTACGTAACGTAAACGAGAAGGCATACAAACTTGTGCTGCTTGCCATCGGTCCTTACAATGATCAAAGCACGGTTGGCCAGGGATTTATGGAGGAGCATAAATTGCGATATCTACATCAAATGCTTAAAAGAATGGAAGGAAGTGTAGAAACATACATTGCCACCATGAAAGAATTGGAAAAAAGAGCTCGTAATTGCTATGGAGAACACATTAGCCACACCCCAGAGGAGTTTGTAGAAATGATGGTACTTGATGGGTGTTTCATTATTGAGTTGTTCCACAAGTGTGAAATCTACAAGAAAGCAGAAGATTGTCATGAAGATGACCTAATCTTTCAAATGTGGCGGGTGCGTTCTAGAATAGCTCGTGATCTACTGTTATCTGAAAATCAACTTCCATTCTTTGTTTTGGATTATTTGTTTGGAATGAGTGAGAGTAACAACACACTACTTCATAACAGATCCAAAAAGTTAGGAGAACACGTTGTCGATATTGATGAGGAGAAAGATGGAATTAGTGTTGAAAGATCTACCTCCACAGTTCAGGTTATCCAGACACAACTTAAGGATCTTGCCCTCAATTTTTTCTCCTGCCTTTTACCATTTGAATGGAATGTCGATGCATCAAGTTATAATTCAATCGAAAAGATTAAGCATCTACTTTGTTTGGCGCATGATGCTCTCACCCCTTCACTTCTGGACATGGTATGTCAACATTTAATGGTCGGGTTCAGATTCAAGAACACAGAGTTTGAGCATCTCCTTGGTCTCATATATGCAACAATTAGTATTTCATTACTTGATACGGAAATAGATCATGCTAGAGAACATCAAGAGGCAGGAGTCAAACTCAAGAATGCAAAGATATTTAAGCGCCTATTTGGCCTGATTCGTGAAGCTATCATTCCATTACTTGCAAAGGTGGAAAACATGAAAAAGGCAATTTCGTACACCCGCAAATTTCAGAAACCTAGATTCCAAGTCAATATGGCAGAGATTGAAAATGAAGACTGGGAATCAATTCCGTTTGGCTCAGAGTTTCAGGAGGCTGGAGTTGCATTCAATATAGCATAGAAATTTAAGGATGATCTATTTGAGATTTTGAGTTGGACAACAATACCTTATGCCATTGAACTTGAAGAGGCTGGAATTGAATTCGACAAGGCAAAGAAATTTCAGGATCTACTTGCTCTTCGAAATAGGAATGAAGACCAGAAGTCAAAATCGTGTGAAACAGGGACGCAAATGGATGTAGTTGAATTAAAGATAGTAGAGAAATTGAAGAGTCTACTTTGTCTGGACAAGATTGAAAACTGGAAGTCAGTACCTTACGGCAAGGAGCTTCATGAGGCTGGAGTCGAATTCAACAAGGCAAAGAAATTTAAGCGTCTACTTGCTCTTAGAGAGATTGTAGCCATGAACATACATGGTGCCGCAGAGCTTGCAGAGGCTGGAATCAAATTCAAGAAGGCAGAGAAATCTAATGTGTTTTCCATAAAGTTCAACAATGGGCTAATGGAGATTTCACCTTTGAGCATAGAAGATCATACAGAGACTTACTTACGAAATCTAATTGCAAATGAGCAATACTGTCATCCACCTTACAATGTGAATTACGTCACCAACTATGTGTGCTTCATGGATCATCTCATTAATACTCCAAAGGATGTTAAGTTACTCCGTCGTAGAGGAATTATCCATAATAATTTGGGTGATGATGAAATTATTTCCACCATGGTTAACAAGCTTGGTCACTATGTCAGTTGTTCAACCAACATTTATGCTACAACTATCATGGATGTGAACATGCATTGTAGGAGACGCAAGAATGTATGGATGGCAAAATTAAGGCGCGATTATTTCAACAGTCCTTGGGCATGGGTTTCATTTCTGGCTGCTTTCTTATTGCTTGCACTTACAATTACACAAACCATATTTTCCATTATTCATTAGGTTTTTCGTGCAGTGTGTTAATCTTGATGTTTGTTCTCGTAGTTAAATGTAATAAGTGTCGAATAATAAGATTTTACAAATTAAGAGTGACTTGTTATCTTTTGTTGAGTTATTTATTGAATGAAATTGATTGGGACACGGGCGAGTGCTCAGGCTAAAGCGCGAAATAGGCTAAGATGGATAAGACTGTCCGTGCATCCATTTTAGCCTATTCCATGCTTTAACAATGTCCCTATCAGTGCAATTAATAGCATTGTTCTTGAATAACAATGTGGAATGAAATTTCTCATTAATAGCAATCTATTGTCCGCATTGATTTAAGATTCCAAAAGTGTAGTACTCAACTCTGTGCAATTAATTACTTAACCTAAGCTGGAAAAGAAAATAACGTAAAGACTTTTCCAAGCAAAAATATTAATTAACATCTTGATCTTGCTCTCTGTAAGTTTATAATCCTTTAGCGAATATATATGTCACATAATGGTGACTATATATATATATATATATCAGCAGCTCTTTTTAAGAGAGATGAGGATTTTGAATCTTTGATTAGTATTCAGCAACATGATTCAAACGAAGGCTTCTATTATCCTACTTATTACCCTCCTAATTTCGGTTGAAATGTGTCCAATATTATTTGGAAGCGAGAACAAACATCCCAGCCGGCCCTGTTATGTGTCATTTTTCATTTCCATATATGGAAGTTTATGGATGTTGAGTATTGTGGAGTCTGGTCCACACCGCTCGAGCGGAGTCTCTAGTCGCTCGAGCGGAGACAAGTCAAAGAGTTCGCTCAAGACAGCTTGATAGACCGCTCAAGCTGAGACAAGTCAAAGAGTTCGCTCGACATCGCTCGATACACCCCTCGAGCGGAGGGAAGTTAGAGAGTTCGCTTGAAGAGCCGCTCGACACATGGCTCGAGTGATTTTAATTCTTGGATTGATAATTGTGGATTAATGGACATGAAGTCTTTGGGAAGAAGGTTCTCTTGGTCTAATGGGCAAAGAGGTCTATCAAGAAGCAGGGCAAAAGTGGACAGATGTTTATTGAATGCTAGTTGCTTGACAAGATTTCCAAATGTGAGTAACTGCTATTTACCGAGATCAACGTCATATCATTTGCCAATGTTTATGGAATTTCAGTCAGACCCTTTCTTGTATGGACCTTCTCCATTTTAGTTTCAACAAATGTAGATAGAGCATCTAGAATTTCATGATTTTGTGGGGAGTATCTGGAAGGAGGATGTGGGGGGAATGGGCCTTTTGAAGTTGGCTTTCAAGCTGAAAAAATTAAGAGGGGCTTTGTGAGAGTGGAATAAGAGAATTTTTGGAAGAATTGAAGCACATATACAGGGGTTAGAAACTCAAATTGAGGGCTTCGAATCAGCGCTACAACATAAATGGGATCCGGGGATTGAACGAGAACTTGTGCTTAAACATATGGAATTAGCTAATTGGAGACGCCGGGAAGAAACTAGATTGGCTTAAATGGCGAAAGTTAAATGGCATGCAAAAGGGGATCAAAATTCACATTTCTTTCATGCGTATTTATCTTACAAAAGAAAAAAGTGAGTCACGGAAATTAGGTTCGAAGATGGCACGTATTTGAGATCTCCTGAGGATATTCATTTAAGAGCAGTAAATTATTTCTCTAATTTTCTGAAAAAGGAGAGTCAGGAAAGTTTGCCGGATTTATCTCATCTTATATTTGTAACACCCCATATTTTAGTGTATTTTTACTGAAGGATTATTTTTATTTATTCATAAATTTATTCCCTTGTTTTAAAATTATTGGATTTTTAGTTGGTTTAATTTATGATTTTTTTGAATTTTGTGAAAATTATTTTGAAGTGTTTTCTTAATTATTAATTATTGTTATGCGTTTAAAATCTCTTTATTCTAAATTAATTACTGTTGGATTTAATTATTTCAATTTCACTTTACCATTACGTTTAAATTATTTTATTTAACTTGTGGTTTTGAAATCGTTTCCGTTGGATCATTTTTGTGACCCAAGTTATGAGGATTGAACCTCATTTCTTTTCCCTCCATTTTTCTTTCCTCTCATTTTCTTTTCTCTTTCTTTTCTTTTTTTCCTCAATTCTTCCTTCGGTCTCTCCCTCCTGCGCGCGACACTCTCTTTCTCCCTCTCTTCTGTCCGTTTATTCCATCACCACCCAGCACCGCCGTGAGCCGGCGGTGACCGTCACCGCCTAGCCCGTTAGCCTCCCCAGCTGCCGGCGACCTCACCCCACCAACCTCAGCTCCATTCATGCCGCTGTTAGCCACCACCAGCCCTTCAAGCCGCGGCGTCATCTTTGCTCCAGCGCCGCCGTCGCGCCACCTCCGGCCACCATCTTCACACCACGTCATCTGGGATTGCTCTCGTGTATCGAGATTTATTATTCTATTCTTTTATGTATTTATCTTTTGTAATATATTTGGGATGACTGTATAACTTTCTAAAGGTAAATTATTTTGGATATCTGTATTTAAATTTCTGATACTTAGTTGACTTATTATATTATTCGCTGCGACTTTTGTTGTGCACTTTTGCATGTTGCACACACTTGGGCACATTTCCTTGGGATGCGTGAACCATGTTGTCACCATCCCGACGTCACGATTCTTGCGTCCCTATACGTTGGAGTCGGGACGTCACAGGTGGTATCAGAGCAGTTCGACTCTGGGTAAAACCACATATCCTGTAGATGCAGTACCAGAAAGTTTTAAAGTTGTGATTTAAAATTATTTTGTTTGATGTATGTTATTTTAATGGTTTTAATTTATTGTATGTTTTTATATTTTGTTGGTTTTATTCTATTTTATTTCAAGTTATCTTCTTATATTTTAAATCTATTTTGCTGTAGTTATATTTTAATTTGTTTTGAGTTGAATGTGGGGGTTAAGGGTTACGCTATGGCAGGAAGATGGTACGACCGAGAATGCCATTGTTAGGTATAAATATGTAGTGTAGTAGGCTTGAACTTTTATCAGCTTGGTTTACTTTTGTAATCTTGAGGCATGAAGGGAACGGTTTGGTTTGGGTGATCTTTTTGGGGAGTAGGATAATAGAGGTTATAGATTTTGTGGAAATTTGACATGAGGCTTTAGAATAGTAGGTTGTAAGTTCAAGAGACTTTTAAGGGTAGATTTACAAGAATTTCACCAAATGTTTAAGGTTTTGCAGACTTTAGGAAATGATTTGTTATCATTTAATGTTTTAGATTTTGAAAGCTTCGAGAGTCGATTGCTTTATTATTGTATATACGTTCATCAATCTTACAGATTTCGGAAACTGATTCTTATATATTTTAAGGTTTTAGAATTGCAATTTGAATGACTGATTTATAATGAGATTGGAATTTTAATTCTGCAGGCTTGGTGTGTTAGCTTGATTTATTTTGGAGACTGATTAATCTGTGACTATTAATGAGGTTGCTCGAAGTTAAGTTATTGAGATAGGGATTTTTAAGGGGATTATTTCTTTGAGAATTGAATGTGTTGGTCTAGTTTGGATAATGATTGTTATTAGTTCGAGGTTATAGTGACAGGTTTTAGGATTGATCCATGTCAGAATTAAGGGTAATAGTTGGTGCAGATTCAGAAAGGAATTCTTGGTGATTTTGAGGAAAGTGTGTAATATTTCATGGTTTTGGGAGTTCAAGAATTTTTCTACCAAAATGTTGTAAGAGTTTCTAGTTAGTAGGTGTTGGACTACCTTGTACTTGATGGTGTTATGTTGTGATATAATTAAGGATTCAAACTTTGTGTTGATATTAAGGAATTAGTAGTGTTTGAAAATTTGATATGATACTTGTAATTAGAGATTGAACTTTTGGGTGGTGCGGATTTAAGATATAATTCTTGTTGATTTTGAGGGAATAAGTCTGGATGATGGAAATGTTTATTGATGATTAACTTTGGAAGTGACTAATAGATTACCAACTTGTAGAATTTAAGGAAGGTTTGGAAGTTATAGCATAGGAGCTGATTGAGGTTAGCAGTTTATTGTGGGAAGATAATAATCATTGGGTTTTGTTGAGTGTTGTATTAATGTTTTTGTGGAAATGGAAATTTTGGATTACTTGGCTGCCCTAGGAGTAATAGACTTGATGTGTCATTGGGAGACTAATGCGAGCATAATGGAATCGCCTACAAGAGTAGACTTGGGAGTGGATTACTCATGCTTGTTGGGAGTTGTTGGTATGGTCTTTTCAAGCGTGTTTTGGGTTGTATCTTGTATCCTGCTTTAGCGTGATGTTTAGCTCTACAAATTTCGAGGACGAAATTTTATTTTAAGGGGGGAGGCTGTAACACCCCATATTTTAGGAAATTTTATTGAAGGATTATTTTTATTTATTCAGAAATTTATTCCCTTGTTTTAAAATTATTGGATTTTTAGTTGGTTTATTTTATGATTTTTTTGAATTTTGTGAAAATTATTTTGAAGTGTTTTCTTAATTATTAATTATTGTTATGCGTTTAAAATCTCTTTATTCTAAATTAATTATTGTTGGATTTAATTATTTCAATTTCACTTTACCATTAGGTTTAAATTATTTTATTTAACTTGTGGTTTTGAAATCGTTTCCGTTTGATCATTTTTGTGACCCAAGTTATGAGGATTGGACCTCATTTCTTTTCCCTTCATTTTTCTTTCCTCTCCTTTTCTTTTCTCTTTCTTTTCTTTTTTTCCTCATTTCTTCCTTCGGTCCCTCCCTCCCGTGCGCGACACTCTCTTTCTCCCTCTCTTCTGTCCGTTTATTCCATCACCACCCAGCACCGCCGTGAGCCGGCGGTGACCGTCACCGCCTAGCCCGTTAGCCTCTCCAGCCGCCGGCGACCTCACTCCACCAACCTCAACTCCATTCGTGCCGTTGTTAGCCACCACCAGCCCTTCAAGCCCCGGCGTCATCTTCGCTCCAGCGCCGCCGTCGTGCCACCTCCGGCCACCATCTTCTCACCACATCATCCTCGACCTCTTAGCAACCCAATGAACCCAACCCCAGCTTCGATCTGTCACCTGTGAAGCACTTCCAACCCCATTTCCGTTTTGGGTATTTTTGCACTTCAACCACCATTTGCGTCGCCACCCACGGCCAACCACCACCACCACTAGCTTCATCGACATCCCTAAGCCCTACCCTATCAATCTCGGGTCTTCGTTTACACCCGTTCAAAAGTGGGTCTTTGAGACCCACTGCCACAGTGCATTTGGCACTGTTCCGTAGCTGCATTGTCACTTCTTGCACTTCCGTGATCCGCCGAAAATTACTATATAGCACTGTAAGTATTTTCTAAAGAACTCTTGTGATTTAAATGTATTTTTGCACTAACTCATTACATTGTATTGAATTATTGATTGGTTTTGCCGGACTGAGTCCGAGGAGTACGGGGGTCGGATGGATTGGAGAATAAAGTTGTTTGTGTGATTGGATTGTGTTAATATTGTTGGTTGTTGGTTATTGTTGTCGTGCTGTGTTCATTTCATTTACACGCATGTTCATGTTTGTAACTGAAAACTGGGTTTTCACATGAGTGCATGCATGTTCACGTGTTTATTTGAAAATTGGGTTTTCATGTGAGAAATGATTTTGAGTATGTTTGAAATGTTTGGATTGACTGGTTTGAGAAAAAAGGAAAGAGACTGTAGGGATGGTAGTAACCAGGGATGGTGGTAGAGTCCCGCCTGTGATTCCTGCCTACAGTGCACGCGGTAGGGATGGTGGTTGTGTCTCGACTGTGATTCCCGCCTACGGTGCATGCGGTAGGGATGGTGGTAAGCAGGGATGGTGGTAGAGTCCCGCCTGTGATTTCCGCCTACAGTGCTCTGATATGTATTCATTGTGTGGAAAGGAACTGTAGGGATGGTGGTAAGCAGAGATGGTGGTAGAGTCCCGCCTGCGATTCCCGCCTACGGTGCACGCGGTAGGGATGGTGGTTGTGTCCCGCCTGTGATTCCCGCCTACGGTGCACGCGGTAGGGATGGTGGTAAGCACGGATTGTGGTATAGTCTCGCCTGTGATTCCCACCTACAGTGTCCGATATATGGTTGTGATTTTGTGTAAATCATTTTCTGGGAAAATGTCGGATTTCATGTTTTGGCAAAAAATGGGATTTTTAGCGTGTGTTGAAAAATACTCATTTTCGGAGAAATAAGGTTTTGGGATCTGTTACTTGGTTGCTTTAATGCATTTTTATCTCGAGGGTTGTTCGGATTATTACTTACCTATGGTACCGTTTTATGGTATCGCAGATTTTGATGCAGATGAGGATGACGAGCCTTAGGCTTTGGCTTCGTTGGAAGAGCAATCTGGGATTTCTCTCGTGTATCGAGATTTATTATCCTATTCTTTTATGTATTTATCTTTTGTAATATATTTGGGATGACTGTATAACTTTTTAAAGGTAAATTATTTTGGATACCTGTCTTTAAATTTCTGGTACTTAGTTGACTTATTATATTATTTGCTGCGACTTTTGTTGTGCACTTTTGCATGTTGCACACACTTGGGCACATTTTGTTGGGATGCGTGACCCATGTTGTCATCATCCCGACGTCACGATTCTCGTGTCCATATACGTGGGAGTCGGGGCGTCACAATGTTGCCCGTTAAAACATTGGAGGAGAGTGAGGCAATTGGTGCAATTCCTTTGATTAATGAAGTGAAAAATGTTTTGGAATCCATTCCTTCTAATAGTGCTCCAGGCCCAGATGGTTTTGGATTAGATTTTTTTAAAAGCGTTTGGGACATTATTAAGATGGATATCATGGCAGCAGTGGAAGAATTTTTTTGAGGGGGTAAATGGTCGAGATTTTATATGTCTTCTTATGTGGTATTAATTCTAAAAATAGATACACCAACGGGGTTGGATAAATTTAGGCCGATAAGTCTTTGTTCGGTGTTTTATAAAATTTGTTCAAAGGTGATTGTGAACCATTTGGCAATTCTACTTTCAAAAATAATTTCTATTGAACAATGTGCGTTTATTCTTAGAAGAAGTATATTTGAAAATATTAGTCGGACTCAGGAAATGGTCCATTCTATTAATAAAAAAATACATGGGGAAAATGTGATGTTGAAACTCGACATGGCCAAAGCATATGACCGTGTTGATTCGGAGTTCCTCCTAAAGGTGCTCCGATCCTTTGGGTTTTCTTCTACAGTTTGTGGCATGATTAACGAGTGTATGACTACGCCTTGGTACTCTATATTAATGAATGGTACTATGAAAGGCTTTTTCAAGGGTGGTAGAGGATTAAGACAAGAGGATCTTTTGTCGCCTTATTTGTTTATTATTTTACAGGAAGTCCTATCTCGGCTAATAAAACAAAGTGTGGAGGAGAAAAGTTTTGGCCAATTCACACAAGCTCGAGGTACTACTTTGGTCTCTCATCTAATGTATGTGGACGATATGGTTGTCTTCACTAATGGAGGCTGTAGATCAATTCGGTGCATTCTAAATATTTTGGCTATATATGAGAAATGGTCTAGTCAATTGATAAATAAAGAGACAACTGTTATGTTTTTCTCAAAAATAAATTCCAATAGCTAGAAGAAGAAATTTCAAAAGATTGACGGGTTTTTCAGAAGGAAAATTTCCTTTCAAATATTTGGGGGTTCCTATTATTTTGGGAAGACTTAAAATTGGGGATTTGGAGGAGTTGGTGAGTAAGGTTAAAAGAAAAATAAGTGGATGGAAAATGAGATTGTTATCGGTGGGGAGAAGAGTGATTCTATTGAGAGATGTTCTTGCTAGTATGGGGTTACATCTACTGGCAGTTTTGCAAGTTCTAAAATTAATTATCTCTTCTTTAAATTGGTTAATGAGCTCTTTTTTTTTTGGAAAAAAGTGATGGAAGGGGTAAGAAAAAATGGGTTGCTTGGAGAAAATATATGTAGGCCAATAGTAGAAGGAGGTTTGGGTATTAGATCTTTGGATGAAATGCAAAATGCTCTTCATTTAAAATTTGCCTAGAAACTGATGCATGAAAACTCTCTTTGGGCAAACTTTTTTCGTTCGAAATATGTGGGGAATAAACCTTTGATGCTTCTGGGTTTTCAAAAGGGTACAAGTTTTTGGCGTATGATCGTTAGGAGTATCCCTACTGTCTTGAGCAATTCTAAATGGAAACTCAGAGAAGGAAATGTAGTTTTCTGATATGATAAGTGGCTGGATCAGGGACCTTTTGCTGATAATTTTTTTGTGAGTGAGCAACCTCTATTGAAAGTTAAAGATTGCCAACTGGCTAGAGGATGGGATATGGCATTGTTAGATAGGCTGGTGGGGATTGAAAATGCGGAGAGGGTACTAAATGTCCTTGCTAATTGTAAAGAGGGAAATGACTTGCTAATTTGGACTAAAACTGAAAGTGGTAATTTACCACCAAATCAGCCTGGGAATGTGTTCGGGTATGAGGCCAAAATTTGAGGGGCATAAATGGATTTGGAATAATATGCTCCCAAAAAATTTTTTTGTTCCAATGTGGAAGGCATGACATGGAGCTTTAGCAGTGGATTATAGAATTAGGAGAATTGGAATTCCTTTGGTCTTGAAGTGTAACTGTTGTAGTTAAGGAAAACATGAAGATCTAAAGCACGTTTTATTTGAGGGAGAGGTTGCAGCTGAGGTTTGAAAAAAATTTGGAGCTATTCTTGGTCTACCGATTGGAAGAAATTGGCATGAAACTTGTCTTAGTTGGTTTAGGAGAGCTTCAAATGTCTCTCAAATAGGTGTCATCTTGGGTGTACTGCCTACTATTATCTCGTGGAGGTTATGGGCTTGAAGGTGTAATGCCGTATGGAAGGTAAGGCTGAATCTGCCCAGGTGGTGTGGCAATCTATCAAACAGTGGATAGGCGTGATTTGTCAATGTTTTTCCAAACCAAAGAAGCTTACTCAAACTGACTCTTACATTCTTAATAATATGAATATATCTCAGTTTTCAATCCAACAACAACCAATAAAACTTATATCATGGTCTAAGCCATCACAGGGACGTGTGAAACTGAATATGGATGGAAGTAGTCTAGGGAATCCAGGAGCTTCAGGGGCTGGAGGAGTTATTTGGGACATGCAGGGAGCTTTGTTGTTGGCGTTCTCAATGAATCTTAGTTATGGAAACAGTACTTATGCAGAATTACGAGCACTGGTGGAGGGAGTTAAATAATGTAAAAAGATGAATTTAGTAGCAGTAGATATTGAAATGGATTCAAGGGTGATACTGTCATGGTTGAACAATAATAGATGTGGTATCTAGTATTAAGAGGAATTTTGGGAGGAACTTCAAGCTTTGCTCACAACTATGGATCCAAAGTTTATGCATGTTCACAGGGAAGGAAATGCCGTTGCGAATTGGTTAGCTAGAAAGGGCGCAAGAGAAGGTGAAGTGGAATGGAAAACCATGAGTGAGCTCCCTCCTCTGCTGCTGGGCTTGATCAGAGTGGAAAAGTAGAGTCTTCCAGCATTAAGGTGTAAGAGCTAGGGTGTTGAGTTTAATTGGTGCGGGACTATGTTAGAAATGTGTAGTATGAAAAGAGTTGGGTAAGTTCACTTTGGTGGAAAAGTTTCGTGCATAAAATGCTCTTAACTGCAGTAAAGTTATGAGCAAAAAAAAAAACTTATAATTCACCTGCGAAAAACTTGTAGTTTTCATATCACAGGTTATGTCTGCACTAATCTGGGTCATTATCTTATTGGTTTCCGTTTTTGTTTTCGGGTTTTGCTTTTATAGGCATGTCTAGGTTATCTGGTCTTATTTTGATAGGTTTGTTTTAGATGATATTTTACTAGCTTGTTTTAGTAGTTTTGTTGGTTTGGTTTTGTTTTGTTTTGGTTGGATACAACGGATGGTGTTAGTGTTTTTTTTTGTAAATCCCTAGTGTCGGTTTTGTCACCACAGTATTTCTCTGCCATAAGTGAGGGCTATTAATAAAGGCTCTTCTAAAAACAAAAAAAAACAAAAAAAAAAAAAAAAAAAAAAAAGCCAATTCCGGTGTTTCAAGTCATTGAGTTACATATAATTGAGTTGAGTTGTTATCACAATTACAAGTAGCCTTCTAGTGAAAGACAAAATTAGTTTCGCCAGCTTTGGAAATTAACTTTACGGCCAAATTTTTGAATGGCTCAATATCTCTACTACTCTTGCTTAAATGGTTCAAATTATATTTTTTCTAAAAAAATAAGTTTCTTTTACTTCCTATTTAATATTTCAATTTAATGGAGGGCGGTAAATGATAAAGACAAAGACTTGAATCTAAGGGAATAAGTTGTACTGAATTAAACTTTAGGAGGTTACTGATAATCAAGTGCTAGCCAGTATCCCTCACCTTTTATAATCCCTTTTTTGGGTTTTGTAAATTCCTAAATTTTTCCAAGTTATTATAAAAAGTTTAAAATCTTTTAGAGCCAAAATCACTTTTCTATTTCTTTTGAACGTTAATAGATTAAAAAAAAGGGACTTGGGATACTTAACGTAATCATGTGATAGTAATTTAAACTTTTGTGGTAACATTTGGGTGTAGTTTGGGTAACTAAATTTAACAAAAAACAACAATTGAAAAAATGGGAAAAGGCTCCCACATGATCAAGGGAGCAAATCCAACCCATCCTCAGTAACGAGAAGATGAAAGGGGGGATCCACCCCTCCTGCAAAACAATTCGATAAATTTGTACGTGCTTTATATGGTAAATTTATAAAATTTACTAAATGTAATTTTTTTTTTTTTTTTTTTTTTTTTTTTATAAAACTCTACAATTGAAAATTATATTATCTAGGTCAATCCCAAACATACACTACAGTCTACATCTACCTTTGGCCACGTGAGTAGCCCTTCTTTTCTTCCCTCTATTTTTCTTTTGAAAAATTCTACCTATCATCACCTACACTACACACTAATTTGTTATTTATTATTTTTACTATTCTATTTAAATGCATACACATTAATGTGTAGATATGTATATTTAAATAGAAAGACAAAAATAACAAATGACATAATATGTGCTGTGAGAATGATAAGTAGCATTTTTTCTTTCTTTTTTCTTTTGGCCTTTTCATTATAAATAATTTACATAGGTCTCAAAACACTTAAATAAATTTTAGGGTTAATTACAAAATCAATACTTGAATTTTCACTTCTTGCAATTCGTGGCCTTAATTTTCAATTTTTATGAAATTAATACATGAATTTTAAGGTATTTTCAAAGGAAAATTCTATGCCCAGGTGGATTTAAATAAAATAAGAAAATAAAAAATCTCCCTCATCTCCTTCATCTCCACCTACCAGCCCCCATCCCCCTCATCTCCCTCATCTCCACCTACGAACCCTAGTCTTCCTCATCTTCCTAATCTTCCTCATCTCCCTAAAAATCTCGAGCACATCTCTCTGAACCACACGAACCCTCATCTCCCATAGAAGCACACGAACCCATCTCCTTGAACCACGAGCCCTCGCCCGTTGCCTCCATCTCCCCCAGCTTTTTGAAAAGACCAGAGACCAAAAACGAAGAGTGAAATGGTCAAATTCCCATTCGCTTACTTCACAAAACTGTATATTTGGGACTGGTGAAGAAGTGTTCAAAGCTCAATCCGTAGACTTTTTCTTTTCAAAGTCAAGTGACAATGTGAACGACCTGTTGTGAAACAAAGTAAAGAAGCTGAACAGTCATTGTCAACAATGAGAAAATTGTCCCTTTTTCTTATTTAATTCTTGGTGAGTTTGAATTTCCAAACAAATTTTATGTTTTTGAGCATTTGATTTTTCTTAACATTTGTAGATAAAAATCTTATCATTTAAGTATAAATAGAGAAAAAGATGGAAGAAATACCACCACTTGAAAGAGGGGGAAAGCGAGGCCCACAGAAGATGGTCTAGGACTAGAGGACGGTGTCAAAAATAGACGAATGTCATGCCGGTGAGGACTGGAGGAGGAAGGCAGGAGAGGCACTTGTAGCAATATTAGAAATGAGAGGAGAGGGATGATGATGGCTGGGTCTGTTTTCATTTTTGTTTTGTGTTTTTTTTATTTTTTAATTCACATGGCATGCCACTTAAGAGGGACATGTCAGTCGGTAAAAAAACATCTGTGCTCAACTTGGGTGATTGTAGCAATTCCCATTTTCAAATAGGTTTCTTCACAGTTTTTCATTAGTAAATTAAAAACAGGCCACGTGTCATTCTCATATCAGAGACTCGCATATGGCATATGGATGCCACGTGTCAATCATGCTATTAAGGTTCTAACTGTAAAATTAACAAGAGGTACTGAATTATAAGTTTCTTAAAATTCATATCTCAATTTTGCAAAAGTTGACAATCAAAATCTCAAATTGCAGAAACGTAAAACCCATGTACTAACCATTATTATATTATCTTATATTATAAAGCCCATTTCGTCTTTTATCTTTTGGTTTTATTTTTAATTTTTGTTTGGATTATTTGTTTTTTTTAAATTTTTGTGTAAATAAATATTGCAATCACAATACTATTTGGTGAGATATTTTTAATACTGAAAGATTTGTGAATATTACAACTTTATTAGAATTTAGAATAAATATTTAATAAAATAAATATGCAATAAAAAATAAGACTTAATTAATATAGAGAGAAAATAGATAAATTGATGTATAATGCATTATAAAAACTATTAGTTAAAATAAATAAAGTAAGTTTTAATGAGATATTATTTATAGAAATATAAAGAAGCCATTGTAAATTGCAAGTCAACGCTTCCTTGGGTTACTACAATTTTCTGTGTTTGGTAACTCTCATCTCTAGTGGTTTTTCTTTCTGTTCCTATAAAGGAAAAGAATGAATCTGCAGGAGCGATCTACGGCGAAAGATTAAGCAAGTCCATTATCGCATATTGAAGAGAAAAGCCTACCAAAACAGTAGGGCCATTTTTAGCTTTCTTTATTTTGTTGCTTTCTTTTTATCCTTAAGTCGTACTATTTTAGAATTCTTAACGACACAAGATAATCTAATAGAATCCTCCAATCTAAGGGGTAAGAGTAGAGTAAACAGTGAGTCCTCACTGAGTTGAGGTTTTTTCTCTTATGTTAGAGTAGAGTCTCTCAGGTTGGACTTCCTTGCTTGAAGAGTTGGAGATGGCTGAAGACTTGACAAAACTATGGGAAGGGTTTAGCCTTACTAAGCAGGAGAGTTCAGGAGTCAAGGTGGAGTCATCCACCCTTCGCAAAGCGAAGGAAAGAGGAAGGTCCTGTTTGCTAGCCATGGTCATTGCAGATAAAGTTATCAACCGAGAAGCTTTCACGATGACCATGTCTAAGATATGGAACACATTAGGCTGGATAGAATTCTCTAACATGGGTGAGAACAAATTTTTGTTAAAATTCCAAAAGTATGAGGACAGGCAGAAGATCATCCAAGGAAAGCCTTGGTCCTTTGATAGATGGTTGGTGTGCCTTCAAGATTTTGATAGTGACTTATCTTTGAATGCCATTCCTTTTCAAAAGGAAGTTTTCTAGATGCAAGTTCATAACATGCCTCTTGCTTGTATGACAAAAGAGGTTGGCATGAAGGTTGGGGAGTGTGCAAGGAAAGTGGTGGATATTATTGCTGATCAATGGGGGATTGGATGGGGGAAATTCATGAGACTCAAAGTGGAAGTGGATATCTCCAAAGCTTTGGTGAGAGGTACCTTTTTAAATTATGATGGTCTCCTAATATGGCCGCAATTCAAGTATGAAAAACTACCATCTTTTTGCTTGAAGTGTGGTGTTATCAAACACATTAATAAGTTATGCCCAAAACTGTCAACTGTTAGAAGAGAGGATGGTGATTCTCATCAATATGGCCCTTGGTTGCGTGCTGCTGCTACTCCTTTTAATATGTTTAATCAAAAGAGGTATGGAGGGGGAGAGGATAGGGCTGAACAGACTACTAGAAAACTATGGTAGAATGGGCACTGTGGTGAGGATGATGACTCAAAAGGAAAGGATCACATGCAGGAGGATTCTCAAGAAATCAATAAGGAAAATAGTACTCATAAGGAAAGTGGTTTTATTCTGTCAGAGGAGAATCGTGTGGAGGAAGGAGAGGCAGATAAGGGGGTCATTAAGGAGGGAATGGGAGGACTGGGAAAGGAATTTTTTTTTCAAATGAAGGAGTTACCTATTGATAATGGGGTCAGACTTTCCAACTCAGATCGAGTCTCAAATAAGGAAGAGGCTATTATTAAGGCTTCAGTTTCTGATAGAGATCAGCAAAAGACCAAAGCTAGTCCTATATCAACTGATTCCACTCTGGCATCACACATTAATGATCTAGATCAGTTTTTGACTAAGCAGGCTCAATTGTTGGAAAGTTCAAAAAAACGAGTTAATTGGAAAAGAAGAGCTCGAGACAAATTTTATGTTGAGCATGCTACTGACAGGAAGGAGAAGTTGCAAAATTGTGATGAGAGGAAAAAGAGGTTGGGCAGTGCAAAGGTTGAGGCTGAGGCTTCTGAGTTATGTGGGAATAAGAAACAAAAGAAAGATCATGTGGTGGATATGGAGACTTTTGTTAAAGATTTGGTGAAGGCTGATTTTCAGCCCCACCAACAGTAATGAGTTGTCTAAGTTGGAATTGCCGAGGGCTTGGGAACCCTCGGACAGTTAGAGAACTTCACTTTTTGGTGAAGAATAAGGCCCCAAGTTTTGTTTTCCTGATGGAAACAAAATGTAAAAGATCCAAGGTTGAGAAAATCAAGAGGTTGCTGAATATGGAAAACAGTTTTGTGGTGGATTGTAAAGGCTTAAGTGGTGGTCTGGCTTTCTTATGGAAGGAGGATGTGGATGCAGTTCTGGTGTCTTACACTATGTAGCATATTTCCTTGAAAGTTAAGGACTCGATAAAAGAGAAGACATGGATCTTAACTGGATTTTATGGAAACCCTATTGCTGCTAACAGGAAAGGTAGTTGGCAGTTGCTTAGAAAGTTGAAACCAGAAAATGATGTGGGTTGGCTTTGTGTTGGGGATTTTAATGAAATTATTAGCACTAATGAAAAAGTTGGAGGGCCTCTAAGACCCTATGGTCAGATGGAATGCTTTCGAGAGGCACTGGAGGATTGTGACCTTACTGATATGGGGTATGTGGGGAACAAGTTTACCTGGTCTAACAATCGTGGTGGGATTGAATTCACTAAAGAAAGGCTTGACAGAGCCTTGTGCAACCCTCAATGGGCTGCCTGGAACACTGGAGTAGTGACCCTTTCATTAACTGCACTCAATTCAGATCACTGTCCTATTTTCATCACCAATGGAAATCATCAGCAGGGTGCAGGAAGTCATACCAAAATTTTCAGATATGAGGTGAGTTGGGGTCAAAGAGAAGAGTGTAACAAGCTAATTGCTGATGAATGGAAGAGACCTAGGTTAGCTTCAAATGAGCTGAGCTACACTACTGAAGGTTTGAAGAGGTGCCAATTTAAACTACAACAGTGGAGTAAACAGGCTGTGAGTAATACCAAGAAAGAATTTCAACAAAAAATGGATCAACTCAACTTACTACAGTAGTGCAATCAGGGGGACAAGCATGACAGCATAAAAGGCTTGAAAGCTGAGTTTGAAAAAGTGTTGGAAGAGGAGAATCTAAAATGGCAACAAAGAGCAAAACAGAGATGGCTTAAAGAAGGAGACAGGAACACGAAGTATTTCCACCAGTGTGCTTCTCAAAGGAGGAAAGTGATTAGAATCAGCAAACTTATTGATGACAGAGATCAGGAAATTACCAATGCATCTGCAATTTGCCAGCAGTTTCAAGCTTTCTTCCAGGAGCTTTTCACCACTGCTAACCCTCAGAACATTGATGGTTGTTTGGCAGCCACCAATCCCATAGTCACAAATGATATGAACCAAGCATTGATGAGGCCCTACTGTGCTCAGGAGATTGAAGAAGTTTTGTTTCAAATGGATGGCTTGAGCTCACCTGGACCTAATGGCTTTCCAGCAGCTTTTTATCAACAAAACTGGGATGTGGTAGGGAGGCAGGTCAGTGAATCAGTTCTGTATGTGCTCAATTCAAAAGGCAACTTGGATGTTATTAATAATACTTTCATTGCTTTAATCCCAAAATAGAAGAACTGTACTAAAGTTTCTGATTTCAGGCCAATATCTCTTTGTAATGTTTTGTATAAGATTATCTCCAAAGTCATAGCCAACAGACTTAAGAAAATTCTGCCTAGCATCATCTCTCAGAACCAATCAGCTTTCATTCCTAGAAGGCTTATCTCTGATAATGTAATAGTTGCTTTTGAGGCTTTGCATTCTATGAATTGTAAAATGGCAGGAAGAGAAGGGTATATGGCAATGAAGCTTGACATGAGCAAAGCATATGATAGGGTTGAGTGGTCTTTTCTAAGAGCTGCCTTATGTAAAATGGGGTTTGATTTTGCTTGGATAGAGTTGGTGATGAGATGTGTGGAATCAGTGTCCTACTCCATTTTAGTCAATGGTGTCCCTCAAAGTGAGTTTAGACCTTCAAGAGGCATTAGACAGGGTGATCCATTATCACCTTATCTCTTCATAATGTGTGCTGAAGCTTTGAGCTCTATGATCAGCAAAGGGGTAGAAGAAGGAGTCATCTCAAGAGTGCCTTTTGCAAGGGGTAGAATCAGAATTTCTCACCTGTTTTTTGCTGATGACAGTTTGTTATTTTGCAAAGCAAATGCTTTGGAATGGGGTAAGCTGCACAATATGCTGAAAATTTATGAGGAAGCCTCGGGTCAAAGACTGAATCTTAAAAAAACCTCAATACAATTCAGTAGAAACACTGCTAAGGCAACTCAAGATTTCATCCTTAGCATTGCAGGAGTGAGGTCCTCAATGGCTTATGAGAAGTATCTTGGTTTACCAACTGTTGTTGGCAAAACAAGAGAGAAATCATTCAGAGATATTCTGGACCGAGTCAGAATGAGGGTCAGCAATCAAAGGGTTAAATTTTTATCTCAAGCAGGAAAGGAAATATTCATCAAGGCTGTTGTGCAAGCCCTCCCAACTTATAGCATGTCTGTTTTTATGCTACCTGCCAAACTCCTTCGAAATTTAAACAGCATTATACACAATTTTTTGTGGGGGTAGCATGAGGCAGAAAGAAGGATTCATTGGGTGGCTTGGAACAAAATGGGAAGATCTAAGGCTGATGGAGGCTTGGGTTTTCAAGACTTAGAAGGTTTTAACCTTGCTCTTCTAGCAAAACAAGGTTGGAGAGTGATTCATAATCCCTTTTCCCTTGTTTCATAGGTTTTAAGAGCCAAGTACTTCCAAGAGACTTCTTTTATGAATGCAGAGTTGGGTCAGAAACCATCATATATATGGAGTATACTTAAAGCAAGAAACCTGATTGATGCAGGCTATTTTTGGAGAATTGGGTCTGGTGATAAGGTCAGAATTTGGGGAGACAAATGGCTACCTAAGACCATACCATCTATAGTTAAAAGCCCAATATCCCAACTTGATGGCAATGCTAAAGTTCAAGAAATGTTAAAGCCAGGGGAAAAGAGATGGAATATGGAGCTTGTGGAACACATCTTTTGTAAAGAAGATGCTGATCTCATTGCTCAAATTCCAATCAGCTCATCCACTAGTCCTGACCAACTGATATGGAAAGGAACCTCTTCAGGTTTTTTCACAGTCAAGAGCGCATACCATATGCACCAGGAGATGAACCAAGCTCTTAAAGGGCAACCATCGAGCAGTCATAATTTCAAGGAGGTTTGGAAAACTCTCTGGCAACTACAAGTTTCACCAGGAGAGAAAGTGTTTCTGTGGAGAGCTTGCTTAAATGCACTTCCAACTCAGTCAAACCTTTTTAAGAAGAAGATTGTTGAACATCCAAAGTGCCCAATTTGCGAGATAGAGGAAGAGACAGTAGCACATGCTTTATGGGATTGTGAGTCAGCAAGAGATGTTTGGAGCCAATGTACCAAGAGCATTCAGAAAAGGCATTTCCCACATATGGATTTCTCAGAGATTTTCAAAGCTATTGCAGAATAAATGAGTTTTGAGTGCATACAGGAATTTGTTATGGTTGCAAAGCAAATTTGGTGGAGGAGAAATGAGTTTATTTTTAACCAAAGGTTTAGACACCCTAATCAAGTCTTCTTGGTTGCAAATCAGAACTTAAGAATGATGAAGGACTTGGAAATGCAGAAAAATGGCTCCTCAGCTCTTAGTAACAGCAACATTATTATTTAGCAACCACCTCCAATATTTTTTTACAAGGTTAATTGGGATGCGGCTGTGGACAAAATTAGAGCTAAAGTTGGTATTGGTATAGTAGTCAGAGACTGTGAAGGTAGAATAATAGCAACTACGAGGAGAAAACAAAGTCTTCTTCCCCTGCCTTCTTTGGCTGAAGCATATGGGGCACTATTAGCAGTGGATTTTGCACTGCACCTGGGGTTAACAAAGATTATATTTGAAGGGGATTCACCCCAAACAGTCCAAGCTTTGAAGAAAGAGGAGGATCAACTATCCAGCTTTGGCATGTATGTCTCTGAAGCCAAGATGAAACTTAGAAATTTTGATACTTGGAATGTCACTCATGTCAAAAGAAGTGGAAATGTGATGGCTCATGTTTTGGCACGAGATGCCTTAGTCATTTATGATGTAATTGTTATTATGGAGGAAATTCCCCCATGCATTTCAGATATGATATAATGGAACAAGCTCTTAAGCTTCTTTTCAAAAAAAAAAAAAATAATAGAATCCTCCAATCTAGTTTAGTGGGAAGTTTTTTTGCTTTATTATTATTTTTCCTTTTAACCACATAACATTTCATTAATAAAAAAAATCAGATACATAGCATATCAGAAGACACCAAGTCCTTTATCACAAAGGACCCTCTTCTAACCAAACTTTACCACCATCCATAGATAAAGCTTTGCTTGGCTAACAGGTGAGCAACCCCATTGAAATTTCTGAAGTACCCATGTTATTCCAATAAATCACCTACCAAATTACTTGAACAAATTGGTTAGATCTCAATAGTAGGAATGCTGAAATAAATCAAATACTGTGATCAACACAATGATTGGTTTCGAAGGGAAACTCTTTAAAGAACTCTTTAAAGGTAAAACCCTATGGGGTAGCCAAATTCAGGAAAGTCAATTTTATTATTTGAAAATCAATTACAAGTATTCATCAATTACAAAACCTTTGCAACTTGATTCTCTTACTTGCCAAGACAAACGACCCGTTTGTCTTCTACCGTGGTAGCAGCCAGAACCTCTGACGATCTTCAAATATTGTCTTTCCTCCTAGAACTCTAGAGGCTGAAATCCAATCACTTGATCCTCTACACTTGGAGCACGATCACACTCAATGAGAGATGAAAAAAATCAAAGTGAAAATCATCAAGATAATTTTCCCTTTATAAGCACACGAACATGTATCTGAATGATCCTTAATCCAACTCCTTAATTGAGTTATAAAACCGAATCCCTTTAAATATTAGATCTGGAAAGAGTCTCAGTTGAAGTAGGATTCTACTAACACGTAGAGTTAGTTGCGAGAACGTTTCCTGACAGATTGCTAACACTTTGCGATAATTCTTCTCTGTAGTTACTGATCTGTGTTCAGCTTCTGTTCTGGATAATTTTAGATATTTTTGAATTTGAATTTCACATTACTGACTTATCTAACCAACCTTAAAAACTTCTAGATAAACTCAATGTTGTTCAAGATAAAGTCAACAATTGTTTTACGTTCATTCAAATTCAAACTTATAATGATAAGATGAACCTTATCATTTAGTCATCTAATCCTAGCCAACTTTAGCATTAACAATCTCCCCCTTTGGCAGATTGGTGACGAAGACATCTTGATGAATGTAAATTTCCTATGACATATTTCGAAACAACAAACCAAAAAATAGTAAAGATTCTCAACAGTTGTGATTCAATAACCTGACTTAGACATAAAGAAATCAACCCAATATCAAGTACTAGTTTAGTTAAT
Source organism: Juglans microcarpa x Juglans regia (assembly GCF_004785595.1). Taxonomy (NCBI): domain Eukaryota; kingdom Viridiplantae; phylum Streptophyta; class Magnoliopsida; order Fagales; family Juglandaceae; genus Juglans; species Juglans microcarpa x Juglans regia. Next base: position 23,106,747 of record NC_054594.1, on the reverse strand, counting down.
AGCCAGTATATTAGTCTAGCATTCAAAGCATAATATAAGCATGAAAAAGTAAAAACATAATAGGATAGTTTCCTTCTAATGTAGCTATTCTCCCATTTTGTTGCTGCTGCTCCCCTCAATTTTTTCTCCCCCTTATTCGTCTGCTATCAGCCAAGGGGATCTAGAACTCATCATCAAAGTCAGCCACATTTGCCATGATCTACTGGGCATCCAAAGAAAGTTGTACCAATCGATCATTTGCTTGTACACAATCAGAGCGTACAGCAGCTAATTGTTGCTCTAACTTGGACTGGCCTTCTTCCCATTTTGCAGGAAACAAATCAATCTTTTGAGACAAAAGAGAGATTTTCTCAAGAATTTGAGTCATAGAACCAGGAGGCTCTATGGGTGAAAAAGCTGACTCATTAGTTGGAGGTCTCCTTTTAGTGAGGACAGCCGCAGATTTGACCACAGTTAAGGCTGAGATAGACCTTGGCATCTTCCATGTAGGCTCATTTGCCCAAAGGGGGACTTTGGCTTTCATAGCTAACTTGGTAATTAAGTTGCCAAAATGAATATTTTGCTCTTTTTTCACGTGACAACGATGTATAATATCAATAACATGATGTGGAAAATCAATAGAGACTCCAGTTGCCAAAGCATACATCAAGTAGGCTCTCTCAAGTGTAATTTCTGTGTGACGCTTATGGGCCAGAGATTTGTGAGCACTATTTTTGCCAAGAGTCTAAACTGAGGAAGCATATTGTTAAGAGGTAGCCTATGAGACTTGGCTGTCCACTTTGGATCATCGGGACCAACAAATAGATTGCGCATTGCAGTCTTTGTTGGAGCCCCTGCCCTTATATGGATATAAAGGATTTTCCACCTCAGGTAGATCAAATGAGTCTCTTAAAACAGCAAGAGAAACATCAATTTGAGTTCCTCGAACAATAGACGTAATGCTATGCTCATCTAGGTTAAAGTGAGCAATCTTCGAATAGAACTTGCAGACAACTTCAACACAAGGAGTGGGAGATGCATGAGTAAGGTTCTCACAGCCTCTCTCAGTAAATATTCTTTGGATGAGTTGAAAATCATCCGAAGGAAAATCATTAATACTTACCTCCCTTTCACCCAACACTGATCTTTTAGAAAAAGTAGTGCGATAAGCATTTTCAGCATCACTTGAAGTAAAACGAATAGTAGTGGCTTCAGTACGTGCAGGCACGAGTGGAAGAGAATGATTTGAGGTTTCTCTTGATTGACGTGGATCTGCCACAGGTTCATCCTTACTTGAGGAGGTGGAGCTCTTAGTTGGCACTGGGGTTGTGAGTTTTTGGCACTTAGCACGTTCTTTGAATCTCACTTGAAGCATAAAATCAACTAAGTCAAAAATATAGCTCTGAATAGTAACTCTAGGTTGATTCAGAAATTTTCACAAATAGGTGGTGTGCTCCCGTGAAAATCCAAAATCAACAAGTTTGGAATCCCACACACAACAATCCTTAATACATGTAAAAAAATACTCTCAAATGAGTAATCAGAGCAACAACTAGGTAGATTAAACAAAATATCCCAAACTACACAAATCCAAACTTCACAACCCAATCTCCAGATATATATGTAGAACCATAGGTTTAGAGAGATAAAAGAATTCTGATTTTAGATAGAAATCTGACCTTGATACCGAAAGGAATTGACTGGGTCAAGAGGCACTAAACTAATAAGATGAGATGCCAAATTTCTAGGTTTGTTAGAGAAGTAAAGGAGATGTCGTGAATGAGTATGGTTTCGACAGAGAGAACTATGCCGTGTGCGAATATACATATGGTTGTTTGACTAAATATCTTAGTCACTTTAAGAGACTTGATGCCGAGCACGTGTTTTTTAAGTAAAAAAGTTAAGACTCCAAGTAACTAGCACAGAGTCCCCTAAAGCAGACCAACACCCAAAACTCACCCAATAGAAGCTTTTTTATTTTTATTTTTATTTTTTTTAAAAAAATAAGAAAACTTAAAAACATAATATATAAACAAAATGAAGGTTTTTTTTTATTGTAAAAAATGAATAATGAGATAAGTAACATGCTTAATATTACTCATAGTTTAACCATAGTGTGGTCCAAAAACAAAAACAAAAACTGATCATTTGCCACACTCATTTGCAACAATCACTTATGAATGTTCACTCCTCATAAGATCATCAATTTCAAAGTTCAAGTGAGTGTGTGAGTGAGTAACCTTATATCATAGCACTTTTATAACTTCTTTCTTCAATGTTCACTGAGATGCTCACAAGAGTTTGTTACTCGCCTTAAAAGTCAAATTTTATGCTAGGGCCTAGATACATGAGTAGTCCCTCCAAACACTAGTTTGTACAACCCCTTTTTTGTGTTCATGTTTATTGCTCATCTTTTTCCATAATGATTAGAGCAATGATTCTTTCTATAAGAACTTAAGGAGGTAGATCCGTGTAGGATGTTTGTCTTTTTCCGTAATGATTTATCACCGACTTTTTCTATATGGATCAACTCTTAGTGTTTGGCAAGAGGAGAGCTTTTTATTAATGTGCTAGGTTCAACTAGTATTAGTCAATTTAGGGCATGAACTCCTTCTTTTATGAGCATGTCAATATCCAATGTATACTTTGATTATAATATGCATACATACAAGTTTCTCACAGTGCTTTGTAAGTGAACTTTGTCAAGATGACTCATTGGGTTAGTATTCATGGAGTGTACTGCACAAAGAAGAAAGTGCATGAGTTCAGAAATTTTTTAAGTAATACCACACATGTTCAGACTTTGAGTTTATCAATCATGTTCCTTAAGAAATAAGAATACCTTAAAAAAAATGTTTTTCTTTTAAAAAAAAAATCCTAAACTAATCTAATAAGATGTTACTTACTTGATATCACATATGCCAATGGCTTTCCTTAGGAACTCAAACCTTAGACCATCTAAAGGTTTAGTAAATAAGTCAGCCAATTGATGTTCTGTAGACACATGTTCTAAGGATACTATTTTAGACTCAACTAAGTCTCTTATAAAATTATGTCTAATATCAATATGCTTAGTTCTAGAGTGCTGGACAGGACTTTTTGAAATATTTATAGCACTAGAGTTGTCACAATAGATTGTCATGGTATCTTGAGGAAAACCATAGTCATCAAACATCTATTTTATCCATAAAAAATGTGTACAACAACTCTCTGCAGCTATATATTTGGCTTCAGTGGTGGATAAAGAAATTGAATTTTGCTTTTTACTCATCCAAGCTACAAGGTTTCCACCTACATAAAAACATCCACCCGTAGTACTCTTCCTATCATCAGCATTCCCAGCCCAATCAGCATCCGAATAACCAACAAGTGTTAGATTAGTGTCTTTTGAATACTATATCCCATAATCAACAGTAGCATTAAGATATTTTATGATTCTTTTCACTGCTGTAAGATGAGATTCTTTCAGATTAGCCTAAAATCTAGCACACACATCAACACAAAAAGCTATGTCGGGTCTACTTGCTGTGATATATAAAAGACTTCCTATCATGCTTCTATAAAGTATGGGATCAATGTTTTTACTTATAGATTCATTACTGATTTTTATTGAAGTACTCATAGGCGTGCAAGCATTACTTTTTCCTTCCATTCCAAACTTCTTAACAAGATCTCTTGCTTATTTAGATTGTGAGATAAAAATTCCTTCTTTACTTTGTTTTACTTGAATGCCTAAGAAAAAATTCAACTCACCAATCATGCTCATCTCAAATTCAGATTTCATTTCATTTGCAAAGTCATGTGCAAGAGACTCTAGTGTTGCTCCAAAGACAATATCATCAACATAAATTTGAGCAATTAAGAGTTGTTTACCTTTAACCTGTACACATAATCAGGATAAAGATGATTAGTAAACCCTTTAGGTTGTTCGACATATACCTCTTCATGTAAAAGTCCATTTAGAAATCCACTTTTGACATCCATTTGATATAATTTGAAGTCTAGATGACATGCAAGTGCAAGTAAAATGCCAAACGAGCCACAGGAGCAAATGTTTCATCAAAATCAATTCCTTCCACTTGTATGTAACCTTGTGCAACCAGCCTTGCTTTATTCCTCACAATAGTGCCATGTTCATCAGATTTATTCTTGAAAATCCACTTTGTCCCTATAATATTGCAATTTTCTAATCTAGGAACTAACTCCCATACATCATTTCTAGTAAATTGATGAAGTTCTTCATGCATTACATTGACCCAACTTTCATCATTCAATGCTTCCTCAACCTTCTTGGGTTCAACCTGTGACAAATAACACACAAAAGAAACTTGATTTAGTACTCTTTTTCTAAGTCTCATACCTTCATCTAGATCACCAAGTATATTTTCCTTTGGATGATTTTGAGTAATTCTAGAAGATGATTCTTTTTCTGGTGAAATTTGTGGTGTTTCTTCTATATCTTGCTCTTGAGAGTCTTCTTCAACAGCTTGTACCACTTCCTTCATATTTTCAAGTTCCTGCATGGTGGTTTCAGCTGAAATATCATCCACACCAACATTAATTGATTCCATAACAGTTTTTGTCTGTAAGTTGTAAACTCTATAAGCCCTACTATTTGAAGAATATCCTAGAAACACTCCTTCATCACTTTTGCTTTCAAATTTATGAGTGTTTCTCGATCTCTCAAGATATAACATGTGCTCCCAAAAACCTTAAAATATTTTACCGTGGCTTTTTATTTTTCCACAAACCATAAGGTGTATATTTGGTGCCTGGTCTTAGAACCACTCAATTCAGAATGTGATTTGCTGTATTTACAGCTTCTCCCCAAAAGTATAATGTCATCTTCTTGTTACTCAACATGGTTCAGGCCATCTCTTGAATTGCTCTATTTTTCCTTTCCACCACTCCATTTTGTTGTGGAGTAATGGGTGTAGAAAATTCTTGATGTATACCCTGTTCATCACAAAAATTAGTGAAATTAGTATTTTCAAACTCTCTACCATCATCACTACATATTTTAGAGATAGAAACTTCCTTTTCAATTTGTAGTTTCTTGAACAACTTTTTGGCAAGATCAAAAGCTTCAGATTTTTCTCTCAATAAAATGGTCCATGTAAATCTTGAGAAGTCATCCACAATCACCATAATATATTTCTTTCCACCAAGACTCTCGGTTTGTGTTGGACCCATCAAGTCCATATGCAATAACTCAAGTGGTCGAGAAGTAAGTATGTGAGTAATTTTCTGATGTTGAGCTCTAGTTTGCTTTCCTTCTTGACATGCTCCACACACTATTTTCTTGGCTTTAGGTAGCCCATCTACAGCTTCTCTTTTTGAAATTTTAGATAGATCTCTAAAATTAATGTGTCCAAGATGTTGATGCCATAATTTAGTTTCATCAAGTAAGGTTGTATGACACTTTAACTTTGAACTTGAAGAGACTCCATAGCAATTATCTGAGGTTCTAGTGCCCTTCAAAATCCATTCTCCAGCTTGATTGTATACATTACACTCATCCTTTGAAAACTGACAGAAAGATTATCATCACAAAACTAACTAATGCTGAGTAAAATTGCTTTAAGACCATTAACAAATAAGACATTATGTAGAACAGGTAAACCAGATATTTCAATACTCTATTTCCCTTCTACAACAGCTTTGCTCCCATCTCCAAAGGTCACTGTGCCTCCATCAGTTTGTTCAACTTTCTTGAATAAGGATTTGTCTCCAGACATGTGTCTGGAACAAGCACTGTTAAGGTACCATAGGCAGTCTTCCATTTATTTAAGTGCTGTGTGAGCAACAAGGCACATAGCATTTTCTTTTATTACCCATTTTAACTTTGGTGATGACTTGTTCTTTTCATTCTTATTTCTTTGAATGCTCCTGTTTTTTAAGCAAAAATCAGTTAATTCACTGAGTTTAATACTTAAGAAGTTTATCTGTTGATTCAATCCATCAACTTGATCTTCTAGATTCTTCCCTCTCCCTTTTGTATTTCTTTTACTTTTCATTTTCTGGACTTCATAAAAGTTAAAACAATATGGTTTTATATGACCAATAACTCTACAATTATGACAAGTAGGAATAAATTGATCATCATATTTACCTTTCATCATTCTCGTGACTGATTTATCATGCAGATTTGTTGAAAATACTGATTTAGGTAAATGATGATTTTGAATATTTTTATCTTGACTTCATTTAACAAAAACTATACCTTTAGAGGTAATTGTAGCGGATAATGAGGCTAGTTTTTCTTTCCTTTTTGAAGTCGTATATCCTAAACCAGTTCTGTCATTACTTACCTTCTGAAAACTCAACATCTCTTCTAATTTCTGCGTTGCTGACTTTTGCTTGCTCGAAATTTTTCAACTTCTTTTTCCAGCACATCCTTTTGATCATTTAATCTAGATATCTCAACATCAGCAATCTTTAGTGCCTCTGAGAGATTGTTTTTCTCATTCTCCACAGTAGTAAGTCTATTGTACAGCTTCTTGTTGAATTTCCTCAGTTTGACTACTTCTTCACATACATCATTATATGCTTCTTGTATGCTCAAATCTTGATCAACTTCGACCAGTGCTACATCCAAATCACTAAATACACTTTCACTTTCAAGTTTTGTTAGTTCAACCTTAGTCAAATCCTTCACAATAGTGGAAAAAGCCATAAAAGATTTTTCATTATCAGATGATGAATTTTCAGATTCATAACTATCACTTAGTGTGACAATCAATGCTTTTCCTTTACTTTTTCTGAAATTTGAGCATTTAATTTTTATATGACCATACCCTGAACATTCATGACACTTCACTTTGTCCTTTTTTTCAATCTTATTTTTATTCCAATTTTCAGATTCATTTTTCTTACTAGAAAACTCTTTTCTTCGTTTTAGTTTACTACTATCCTTTTTATTAAACATGAATTTTCTGAACTTCCTTGCAATGAGGGTTATTTCCTCATTATTTAGACTTTGTTCATCTGAAGAATCCTCATGATTTTCTATTATATTTTTTAAGGCAATAGACTTACCTTTTCTTGCTTGAGGAAGTGAAGACTCATATGTTTGTAAAGACCCGACCAGCTCTTGTACCTTTATACATCCAAGTCTTTACATTCTTCAGTAACAGTGACTTTACGCCGAAATCTTTCAGGTAAGGATCTCAGAATCTTCCTTACAATTCTTGAATCTTCAACTTTTTATCCGAGATTAAACCTGGAATTAACAATGTCATTTAGTTTAGCATAAAACTCATAAAAACTTTTATCTTCCAGCATCTTAGGGCTCGTTTGTTTTCAGATATGAGATTAAAGTTAAAAAGTTGAATAAAATATTGTTAGAATATATTTTTTAATATTATTTTTATTTTGGGATTTGAAAAAGTTGAATTGTTTATTTTATTTTGTGTGGGGATTTGAGAAAGTTGTAATGATGAAGTGAGATGAGATGAGATGAGATATTTCTTGAAAACAAACGAGGCCTTAATCTCTTCAAACTGAGAGGTTGAAAATTGTACTTTTGAATTTTTCACAGTTTTTGTTCCTTCATGTGTAACCTCCAGAATATCCCATGCTATTTTAGCAACCTCACACATGGATATCCTATTAAATTGTTCAGGAGATACAGCCACGAATATAGCATTCAGTCCATTGATGTTCCAGTTACAGTTGCTGATTTCATCTTTTGTCCAATCGTCAATACTTGTTGTTGGTTTAGTCGATCCTTTTTCAACAGAATGCCACACTCGTTCATCCAATGATTTGAGAAAAGCTCGCATACGTACTTTCCAATATGCATAATTTTCATCATTGAAGTGCGGTGGGGCAGTCAAGGATGACATATTGCAGGGGCATAGATCACACTCGAATGAATGAACCACACTCTGATGCCAATTGAAATTTCCAAAGTATCCCTATTATTCCAATAAATCACCTACCAAATTACTTGAACAAATTGGTTAGATCTCAATAGTAGGAATGTTGAAATAAATCAAATACTGTGATCAATACAATGATTGGTTTCGAAGGGAAACCCTTTAAAGAACTTTTTAAAGGTAAAACCCTATGGGGCAGCCAAATCCAGAAAAGTCAATTTTATTATTTGAAAATCAATTACAAGTATTCATCAATTACAAAACCTTTGCAACTTGATTTTCTTACTTGCCAAGACAAACAACTCGATTGTCTTCTACCGCGGTAGCAGCCAGAACCTCTGGCGATCTTCAAATATTGCCTTTCCTCCTCGAACTCTAGAGGCTAAAATCCAATCACTTGTTCCTCTACACTTGGAGCACCATCACACTTAAGGAGAGATGAAAAAAATCAATGTGAAAATTATCAAGATAATTTTTCCTTTATAAGCACACGAACATGTATATGAATGATCCTTAATCCAACTCCTTAATTGAGTTATAAAACCGAATCCCTTTAAATATTAGATCTGGAAAGAGTCCCAGTTGAAGTAGGATTCTACTGACACGTAGAGTCAGTTGCGAGAACGTTTCCTGACGGATTGCTAACACTTCACGATAATTCTTCTCTATAGTTACTGATATGTGTTCAACTTCTGTTATGGATAATTTCAGATATTTTTGAATTCAAATTTCACATTACTGACTTATCTAACCAACCTTAAAGACTTCTAGATAAACTCAATGTTGTTCAAGATAAAGTCAACAATTGTTTTACATTCATTCAAATTCAAACTTATAATGATAAGATAAACCTTATCATTTAGTCATCTAATCCTAGCCAACTTTATCATTTACACCCATCACCGGATCTACGAATAAAAGCTATTTTCCAATGTAACATAATTTTGAGAAACTGCTTTACATCCTCTAAAACTTGCCCATACCATGTCCAATGTTCTTTATCTTTGTTTACTGCATTCACAATCACTTGAGCATCTCCTTCAAATATCACCTTATTAAGGCCTAAATCAGAACACAGTTTCACTGCTTTCCTCAAAGCTAAATTCTTTGCCATTGCAGAATCAGCTGCCATCTTCACTTGATCACAAAAGGCTACCACAATCTAACCTTCCTAGTCTCGGATAATAACTCCCAATCCAACTAGCTTCTTTGATTATCAATAGCAGCATCGAAATTAGCTTTAAAAATCTCTTCTGCTGGCTTCCTCCTCCTTTGCCGGTCTATCCCTCCCCCTCCTTCATTAGCTTGTCTCCCACCTAATCTCTCTTGTGCTTCCTTATTTTCCTTTAGCTGTGATAAAGCCCATTTGATTACCTGTGAAGGGTTAAGAAACATGTTATAAAATAAGTACTTATTCCTTCGATGCCATATACCCCTCAATATTGAAGAAGTTTCCTCCAGCTTTTCTTTATCTAAATGACTGCACAACTTGTCCCATAATTCCTGGAAATCATTTCTAGTGACTGTCCATTTCTGCAGAACGCTACTAGATTTGTCCAAACATCATTAGTTGCTGGACATTGACATAAAACATGCATGATAGTCTCTTCAGCATTGCCACATATTGAGCAGTTAGATTCATCACAAATCTGACTCTTACAAAGAGAAGTTTTAATAGGTAAAGCATCATTGTTAGCTCTCCACAGAAATTGCTTTATCATATTTGGAACCTGCAAATTCCAAATCTTACTCCATTTTTCATCTATTTTTCCTCTATTGGAGCACTCTCCCTTGTCCTTTCTTCTTTTTTCTTGTAACATATAATAGGCACTGCGAACAAAAAATTTCCCCTCCTTACTCCAATTCCAGATAAGTTTGTCCTCCCCACCTCTGATATTGATAGGTAATTACAGATCATTGCAGCCCCTTCTTCATTAAAATGAGCTCGAATAGTATCTTCTTTCCATTGATGAACATCCTCTTCAATTAGCTAGCAAACTTTAGCCTCAACTCCAAGAGATGAAATTGGAGATCGAACACTAAAATTTGAGGGCTTTGGCAACCACTCATGTCCCCATATTTTAATCTGTTTGCCTTACCAACACGCCAAATTAAGCCTTCTTTTAACATCTCTCTTGCCATCCATATACTTCTCCAAATGAATGATGGGGAACTGCCTAACTTAGCATCAAGAATACTCTCTTTGCTAAAGTATTTACTTTTATAAACCTTGGCAACAAAATATATTGGATCTTGTAGAAACCTCCAACTGTTTTTAGCAAGCAGTGCTAAACTGAAGTCTTCTAAATCTCTAAACCCCATCGTACCCAAATTCTTGGCCTTTCCCATAAAACTCCAGCTTTTCCAGTGCACCCCTCTCCTATCTTTCTTCCCCAACTAGAAGTTAGCCAACATAGCTGAAATCTCATGACAAAGCCTTTGAGGAAGCTTGAAAACATTCATTGTATAAGTGGGAATGGATTGTAAGACAGCTTTTATTAAAACTTCCTCACCAACTGTTGTTAAAAAACTATTCTTCCAGCAAGAAATTTTGTTCCATATTCTATCTTTAATACTTCTAAAAGAATTATGCTTAGACTTCCCAATCATTGATGGCAATCCCAAGTACCTTTCATAGCTTTCACATGTTGCTACCCCTACTTCATTCACAAATTGTTGCTTAAAACTTGCAGTTGTGTTTGTACTAAAAAATACTGAAGTCTTGTTCCTATTTAGTTTCTGATCAGATGCTATCTCATAGGTCCTTAAAAGAATCTGTAAATTATCCCAATCTGATCTCCTAGCTCTACAGAATAAGACAGTTATCTGCAAAGAGATGACTAATTCTTGGACTCCCCCTAGCAACACTCACACCCTTAATCAGAACCTTATGCTATGCCATATTGATTAGGGAAGTCAAACCTTTATCACAAATTATAAATAGGTAGGGAGATCGGGGATCTCGATCTCCCTACCTCAAACCACAACTTGGTACAATCTCTCTAGTAGGGTTCCCATTCACCAGAACAAAATATTTCACCGACTTCACACACATCATTACCAAAGAAATAAATTTATGCTCAAAACCCAACTTAACCATTATAGCCTCCAGATAATTCCACTCGACCCTATCATAAGCTTTTGAGATATCCAAATTCAAAGCCATGCTCCCCACTTTACCTTTTTGTTTAGTTCCCATAGAATGAAGAACCTCAAATGCCACCATTATATTATCAGAGATTAATCTATCTGGTATAAAAGCACTTTGGTTGCATGCTATTAAATCAAGTAGAATTCTCTTCAATCTATTTGATATAGTCTTTGAAACAATTTTATAGAGAACGTTACAAAGACTAATAGGTCGAAACTCCTGCACTGCTTCAAGTTTAGAGACCTTTTTAATCAAAGCAATGTATGTATAATTCAAAGAGGATGAAAGAGAGCCATTATTTAAAAATTTGAAAGCTACAGCATACACCTCATCCTTAATTGTATGCCATTGTTGCTGGAAAAAGCCTACACCAAATCCATCTAGTCCTGGTGACTTAAAGGGGACATTTGATGAAGGGCAAGTTCCACTTCTTCAACTGTATATACTCTACCAAGATTCTCTTTCACCTGTAAAGTCACCTTTGTCTGTACATTTTCCACTACTGCATTGATAGTTTCAAATGTTGGACATGTTGAAGAATAAATGCCTTGAAAATAATCTGTAAATTCTTCTTGATATCAACTTTTCCATACCTCGAAACCTGATTTTGATCTCTGATCTTGGTAACGAAACCCCTTCTCTTCCTTTCTGTTGCACAAGCATGGAAATATTTCATTTTCTTATCCCCCTTTTGATACCATTATAATTTAGCTCTTTGTCTCTAGTTTTGATCTTCATGTTCTAACATTATCCCCAATTCCTTTCTTACTTCTCTTAATTCCTCCACCTTATACTTATCCCCTTCCAATTGCAGTCTTCTAATCTACTCAGTCTTGTCTTGAATCAATTTTTCTCTCCCCCTAAAAACATGCTTGCTCCATCTACTTAAAGCTGTTATGCAAGCCCTTAGTTTTTTCTGCACCCTGCCAACTACATCTCCACTTTCATCATCTCGATTTCATTCTTCATCCACAACTTGAACACAAACTTCCTCTAGAGCCCAACAATTTTCATATTTGAACTTGCTTTTATGAACAAGAATATGTTCATGACTCTTACTACAATGTAATAAAAAAGGATTATGGTCTAAATTGCAAACTGCTAATACCTCAACTACAGAATTAGAGAATATCTCTGACCATTTTGGGTTAGCAACTACCCTATCAAGCCTTTCTTTTGTGAAAGATTCATCAGCATGATTATTACACCATGTGTATAAGCAACCTTTCCAACCAAGATCACACAAACTGCAGTTAAACAATGTCATCACCACTAATATGACTTTGTGAGTAATTAATGATCTCCACATCTGCCTCTTCCTTCCACAAAAGAACTAATTCCCCACTCCTTCCAACTGAGTCAACCACAAAGCACCCTTCATATCCCAACTTGACTTTTAAGAAATTAACCTATTAGCAATAAGTTTGGTCTCCATCAAAAGGACCAAAAAGAGTTTCTTGTACTTTACCATGAGGTAAAGCTCCTAAACTGTACGGGGGTTCCCAAGCTTTCGGCAGTTCCAACTTAAAATTTTCATTATTGTTGGCAGGGTGTTGAGCAACTTCTGCCAATTCATCAATATTATCAAGAATTGAGACCACATTTGCATCTCTCAGTTTCTTGAATTGAAACTTGTCACTGTCATCTTCCTCCCCTTCTCTCAGAATACGTTTCTTCCTTAGCTGGACAGAACATGTGACTGGGTGTATACCTTTCTTGCGTGCCTTCAATTTCCAACCCCCTTTTTTCAAGTTCCGTTGATCTTGTAGTCTGTCTTGTACAAGCATTGCCTTCCAGGTAGTTGGTTTCACATCACATAGTTGATCCATTCCCTCAATGGGCTTACTATCGACTTTTAGCATAGCTAGCCCATGTTGAATGGGCCTTCACTCCATATCTGGCCCATCATCACATATCAGAGCCTTTTCACCACCAGCAACCACATCAGTAACTAACCCTTTCCCACGTAATTTGTTTCCATCCTTATTTGTGATAGTTGCTCCACTATTTGAAACTTTTGAGCAGTTTATTCCTTTCGCTCTTATCTTTGTAACCTCTCCTTGTTTTTTGGTAACTGCATCCTAGTTCTTACCCATAACTGATTCTAGAGAAGTAACCACCCTAATTTCTTCCTCAACACCAGTCTCCACCGTAGCAGCCTGACCATGAACCACCTTCATAACATCGGAATTCCTATTACTAGACTCCGCAACAACAATGGGTTTCCCTGAAATTACATCAAAATTAGAAAACATATGACGTCCACCAGCTTCTGCTCGAAGCCATGTCCCAAACTAAGTAGTATTACCATCGCCCTTTTCCTTCAGACTTTGACACAGCAAATTGTTATGCAAAATACAACTACAAGTGAAACATAAACATGGTAACTTCTCATACTTTAAGGGTATGCAAGCGTTAACACCATTAACACATTGTTCTTCCTCTTCCAACTGGCTTTGTTAGATCCAAATCCACTTTGATCTGGAAAGATTTTCCCAACCCAATTCAGTCATCACCGACATCAACATCCACCACTTCCCTATTGAATTGCCAATCTTCAAACCAGTATTCTGGTTCATATTAGCCAGTTGCAAATTATGCATTTGCATCCAGAAAGCTTCACCATCAAAAACCATTTTATTTGGCTAGGACTCCCCATCAAACTCATGGAATATGAATAGGCTATTCTCGAACAACTAAGGTTGCCCCTCCTCTATCTTCTATTTATCAGCATGAGTACTAAAAGCAATGATGAATAGATTCGGGCCTACTTCCATAAAAGTAGCCGTTTACTCAATCGCCATACTCTCGCCATTGTTGAAGTTATCACTATCTTACTTATAGCCTTGTCAACACAGACCTTTCCAATCAAGCACTTCTCACCCTTCCGCTGAACAACCTCTGTTTCTCCTGCATCCAAATGATTTGTCAACATCTCTTCCTCCGTGAGGCTCATTTGTTCCCATTGCTTTTCTAGTTCCTCCATCATATCCTTCCGTTGATGGCTTCGTACCACAAACAACCCAAAGTTGACTCCTTTACTCAGCCTCTAGTTTTGCGTGAAAGAAAAAACTCTCGAGAGAAAAACTAGAGAAGAGACTTAGAAAAACCTACAGTTGTTAGTTTAGTGGAAAGCTTAATTTGTCTTAGTCAATACATGTTATTTTTTAATGAAAAATAGTATAAATTTAGTGACAATTTGTATGCAAATACTTAAAGCATTGCGGATTTGTACTATTTCTCTAGAATATGAGGTATGCTCTCTCTATTCGCATTAATAATTAAAAGGCTTGCATTTTTCTATCAGAAATTTTCGTTAAAATTAATTAGAATTTGTATGCTTTGTATTAGGAGTAGAGGTTTGTACTACTTCTTTACAATATGAGCTGGGATAAACTCTCCACTCGTATTGAGGCAATTGAGAAAAAGCTTGCTAGCTTGACTTGAATTTTTAAACATGAGCGTTGTATGTATAAAGTGCATGAGCATTTACGTAACTTAAACGAGACGCCCTCCCACCCTCCTCTTCATTCCCTTTATGAAACCGTTTAGTGTGTATGCTTTTATGGTAATGGTTTTTTTCCTCCTCCTCTCCACCGGTTCGGTTTTGGTCAGATCTACCGCTATCCAGTGACCACCTATCGACATGCTCCCCACCACACAACATTACAGTCGTTGATCTTCTGGAACGACATTGAACCACAGAGAAAATGTAGGCAGCTTCCACGCGTGGCACTCATGCGCCGCCACGCCCTGATGACTCTGCCAGTTACACATGCCACACTAGCAGGTTCCCTACCTCAAGATAATTCAGATCTACACCACCTCACCTCCCAACCATCGGCGCGTGGCCTCCATGCTCCACCAAATATGTCCATCCGATGCCGGTCTTGAAAAAGGGACTACTATGTTATCGCTTTTCCTAACCGATGATCTTGAAAAAGAGAATAAGTATCTCTCCAAAAAATATCTTAAGACAATAAAATACAGTGCATCCACAACTTACACCACCTCCAGTAATGGCTTACTTAAAAACCATCTTTTAAGATGACACCCTCTTTATAGGGCATGGGTAGAGACCAAGAAATTAGTCCCAAAACCCATTGTAATTTTTGTTTTTCCATCACTTTTGCACTGTGGCTATTGTACTGGGGTGTTTGTTGGAAAACCTCATCCCTTCCTCATGTATCATCTTTTCATTTTCTAATAAAATCTGCTTGCTTAAAAAAAAATGTAAACAAGAAGGCTTACAAGCCTATGTTGCTTGCCATCAGTCCTTACAACAACCAAGGCAAGGTTGGCCAGGGGTTTATGGAAGAGCATAAATTGCGCTATCTACAACAAATGCTTAAAAGAATGAAAGGAAGTGTAGAAACATACATTACCACCTTGAAAAAAAACTTTGGAAGAAACAGCTCTTAAATGCTATGGAGAACGCATTAGCCAAACCTAAGATGAGTTTGTAAAAATGATAGTAGTTGATGAGTGTTTCATTATTGAGTGTTCCACTAGTTTGAAATCTATTGTAAAACAGGAGATTGTCAAGATGACCCAATCTTTCAAATGAAGTGGGTGCTTCCTAGAATAGCTCGTGATCTACTGTTATTAGAAAATCAACTTCCATTCTTTGTTCTGGCTAAATTGTTCGGGATTAGTGAGAGTAACAACACATTACTTCATAACAGATCCAAAAATTTAGGAGAACACGTTGTCGATATTGATGAGGAGAAATGTGGAATTAGTGTTGAAAGCTCAACCTCCACAACTCAGATTATACTGACACGACTGCCATGTTTGTTTTTGCAAATGAAATGAGTAGTGGCCTAGGCACCACTAGAGGATCCAACCCATCCAGCAAGGCGTGAAGATTTCTTTGGAGCCATGAGAGATAGAAGGAAAAGCAAAAACGTTTTGGGAGAAAAACGAAGGAAAGTAGAGGAACGAAGAACTCAAACAGTGGGGTAAGGAGCACAGGAAGTAGAGTGAAAGGCAGAATGAGTATATTGGATTTCCCAATAGAGAGGAAGGGTCCTTATATAGGCAGGGTTAACGTTTGAACTCCTGAGGTGTCATAATTCCATGTAGCACCACGTGTCCCTCAATGTACCAGAATCCCTCAATTATCGCAACTCCTGCAGAGTATATCTATAGATACGATGTGTGGAATAAATGGCTACATAACACGAAGTCACAACATAGAAATCGCAGGGATGCTATTCAATGTGAAAACGTAATCGACAACATATCACCACGTTGGTGTGAGGCGAACCATGCTTGGCTTGCAGCAAAGAAGGCTGGGTGGACTTGCAATGCAAAGGGTTAAGGAATAAAGAAAGAATTCCCCTCAAACTTGTAAGGGGATTTTTCCCTTACTTCATAGGGCCCATTGGGCCTTAGCCCGATACCTGGCTCAAACGCCACTAAGCCCCCCTAGGGGGTAAAACCTCTACCAGAAAAGGGAGACAAGTAATCGACAAGACAGGTTAGCCTAACAGCCTGCAGCCGCATTCAGAGCACAAAAACTTGTACATAGCGCAACGGGAAACGCGGACGACCCTCGATCCGTCGACATCAGACCATCAAAGACTCACAAGGTATAAACAGAAAGTCAAGAAATCACGTCGCATTAATGACGCCACTATCAAGCTATACGCCACATTTATGGTGCCGTCATAGAGTTACACCGCATTAAAGGACTCTGACAACATAAATAGAAGGAAAGGCATGAACTTTGTGGAGACAAAGATGATCTCCCCAACCCAACCCAACCCATGATATAAATAGCCAGCTCCAGGTACGAAAGAGGCTCTCTGATCATTAGACTCTTTTACTTATTTACAAACTTTCAAGAATACTTATTAATTTTAACATTAAAAACTCTCTAATCCTTAGGCTCTCTGATCCCATGTGTATAATATAATTGTAGCATCATCATCTATATATTAAAATGGGAATTAGTTAATTAACTAGTAAAAATCGCTTTGATCAGGTCAAACTCTACCTAACCAACTTCGCCAATTCCCCTCCCCAAGTATATACTCTTATTACAACCTACCGCGTTGAATTTAAACACAATTAAACTATCTTATTAAAATTAGTCCCACTTGTATCATGAGACACAGTTTTCACCTAACCAGATTTCCAATTTGAAACTCCCATCAAGATAAAATAATTAGTTAATTTTTCTTTCATATTCAAGGCTCTAATTTATATAGGCACTTGGAACAATTTGAACCTATTATAATAATAATAATAATAAAAAAAAAGAACCCTACCTAACCAATTATGATAACTACTTAATAAAAATTATCATAATTGCAAGTGATGTGTATAATATAATTGTAGCAGCATCATCTATATATTAAAATGGGAATTAGTTAATTAACTAGTTAAAATCACTTTGATCGAGTCAAACTCTACCTTACAAACATGGCCAATTCCCCTGCCCATGTATATTCTCTTATTACAACCTACCACGATGAATTTAAACACAATTAAACCATCTTATTAAAATTATGGATGCTTTTAATCCGGTTCTTTACTCACACTTGTATGAGACTCATTTCCCAGCTGACCGAATTTCCAATTTGAAACTCCCATCAAGATGAAATAATTAGTTAATTTTCTTTTCGTATTCAAGGCTCTAACTTATAAGTTGAGTTTATTTAAACAATAATAGATCTAATTAGTTAATTAATTTTTATTAATCAAGTTACTAATTTTTATTTAAAACTAGAAGTCATTAAGTTTTCAAAATGCAAATCTTTTAATTAAAGAGAAAAATTAACCTGTGAAAGATTATAGAGATGTGACTGATTTCATTATATGATAATATTGATATTGCCCAAAAAGAATGACTTTACAAAGATGGGTTTCTCAAATTTTATTTTATTATAATAAAAGTTATTATTTTTATTTTGCGATGGAAGGTATAAAATGAATGTGTTACACATATTTTAACACATTTTAGATGTTTTAGGAATTTCAAAAAAATATTATTTTTGATCAAGTATTTTATATTATTTATACATTTCCGGTGTCGGTGTGCCACTACTATAGGTTGAAACTTCAACATATTCTAGTAGGTCATGATATATGTATTTGAAATTAACATATTTCGGGTCATGGGTCAACCAACCATATTTTTATCTTTTCACTCTGTTTTCTCAAATTTTCAAACCAGTTCAGAACTTAAGAAAAAAAATTAAATTTTAACTAATGTTGGATATAATTTTAGGATGTATAATCTCACGTACGTACTCTTTTTAAAAAATAGTTATGTCTACTATTGAAAAATGAGATTTTTCATAAAGATCTCAAATTATTAATTTTTTCAAAAAAAATATACGAATTTACATCTCCTATAACTACACAAATAATTCACTAAGCGCAAGTCATTTAAAACATTATTGAAGTACCTATATTCCTAATACATAAACATACATATATATATATATATATCTATATATCCCTATACTATAATTTTTTTAATTCTAACATCTTAAATAGGTAATTTCCTCTCACAATCATTTTACAGTTATACAATAAAATATTGTTTTATAATTTAAATATACCAAAGTAAAGAAAATAGTAAACTAAATTTAAAAAGAAAATAGTCTATTGTATATTTGTTTTACACTTTACTGCGTCTTAGAGTTAGAGCTGTCCTCGGGAATATTTATATGTCACAGAGCTGACAAGCCTAGCAGAGTCTTTAACGTTCCCTCTATGTAGGTTGCATCTTTATAATCTCTCCTTCAGGCTTTCTCGATTCAGCCGAAGAAACAATCATATGTAGGCCGTTGAGCAATAGAGCAAGTAAGTAAGAGCATTTTTAATGGTCTAACTATTATCAAGTCTAAAATTTGATTAGAATCTTAATTTTTAATTAGGTGAGTTCACATTAGACTAGCTATTATAAAGTTAAAATAATAATATAATATTATATTTTTTACTTTATCAATCAATAGAAATAATGTGCATGTCATGCATGCTTTACCATTTAAAGAGAGAGGGAAGTGATAAAATCATTAAATATTGATTTCCATTATGAATAGTAGCTAGTCATATTTAGAGAGGACTTAAGATTTACTATTCATCAAGTCTTAAGCTTTAAATTATTGGCTAGTCCAATATGGAGGTTTTTTCTCACATCTAGCTAAAGTTTGGACTTGTATTGACATTTGACTAGTCTATTGCGAATGCTCTAATAAGTTCCATTTCCTTCTTTGGCCATGCATATACAATTATCTGCAGGCTGTCTATATCGTTGAGTTGTTATTACAATTACACAGCATTTTACCTGAATATACTAATTAGGATGTTTAATGAAAGACAGTATAATTAGTATCTCTACTTTTGGATATCAAAATCTACAATTAAATGAGGCTTAAGTTTATGAGGTGTCTATATATGAACCATGTATATATCCTACGGTGGATGCATTCTGTGAAATTGATCTCTTCTACTCTTGCTCAAATAGTTCTAATTTATTTATATATTTTATTTTTAGAATCTTTTAATAATTTGGTGTTAAGTTTTTTTTTTTTTTTAAAGTTCTTTTAGTTCCGGTTTTATGTTTCAAATTAATGAAGGGCGTAATAATAAAGAAAATATTAATGTTATTGGGTCATTGAAAACTTATCGCTCATATGAACTTTTTGATTTATTAAAAAAATATAAACACAAAAGGATAGAGAGAACCATATATATATATATTAATGTTATTGGGTCCTATTAATCTTTTGTGTTTTCGAACTCCTTTTATTTTAACCAGTATCGCTCACATTTTATTTTCCCTTTTTGGATTTTTGTAAATTTCTAATTTTTTTTCAACACGTTGTTATTATCTAAACGTTTATTTTTTAAAAAATTATCTAGTTTTTTTAATTAATTTAGAATTCTTCTTAAATTTTTATATAGGACCAAAATCACTTTTATATTTCTTTTCTATCAAACTAATTAACGGAACGTGAATAGATTTTTTTTTTCTTTTTTTTTTTTAAGTTTTAAAGGATTCCTAACATAATGTGATACTAATTAATAATTTATACTTGCGGGTCACGTTGGGATGTAATTTGTGGACGGAAGATATGCTTAAAAAATTTAATAAATAACTGGCCTGATTCCAATATCGAGATTAGAGTCTCCTTTTAGCCTTTTACAAGAACTTTAATATGGTTTTATTAACTCTGTTTTTTTTTTTTTATATATATTTACAAGTCTTTTACTAGCTGCCTATATATATATATACTGCTATACATTTATAAAAGAGAAAAAGGAAAGCAAGATTCTGCAAAGAAACATTGTGCCGTCGGAAAGTTGGTTCTGTTGAATGCTTTGCAAGAAGAAATGTAGGGAATAGAGGTATCCCAAAACAAAGCTTTAAACGTGTGTCGAAAAAAGGTCAGGATAACCCTCTCAAATAAGAGATTCCAGCTTGATCCAGTATAAATTATAAAATACCCAAACTGCGCTTAGGTTGCTGATCAGAGGAGAGATTCTAACGTTCTATATATGGTTAATGAACATTAAATAATTTCATTATCTATAAATTATTCATGCTTATTTATAACTTATATATCTTAATAAAATTACTAAATTACTTTAATTTAGTATAAATAGTAGAGTTATATGTATCTACATAAAATAATATATAGTATCATATGATATATTAGTTAATTAATAGTATATATTATTTTACATTTTATATGATCAATAGTGATAGATTATATGGAACTTACATAATTAACTTATCCACTACTATGTAAAATAATATATTATATATTAAAAAATTTATATTTAAACATTTCGGTCCGGTCTGGTCTGGTCCAAAAAAGTCACAACCTGGCATGAGCAATTACGTAACGTAAACGAGAAGGCATACAAACCTGTGCTGCTTGCCATCGGTCCTTACAACGATCAAAGCACGGTTGGCCAGGGGTTTATGAAAGAGCATAAATTGCGATATCTATATCAAATGCTTAAAAGAACGGAAGGAAGTGTAGAAACATACATTGCCACCATGAAAGAATTGGAAAAAGGAGCTCGTAATTGCTATGGAGAACACATTAGCCACACCTCAGAGGAGTTTGTAGAAATGATGGTACTTGATGGGTGTTTCATTATTGAGTTGTTCCACAAGTATGAAATCTACAAGAAAGCAGAAGATTGTCATGAAGATGACCCAATCTTTCAAATGCAGTGGGTGCGTTCTAGAATAGCTCGTGATCTACTGTTATTTGAAAATCAACTTCCATTCTTTGTTTTGGATAAATTGTTTGGAATGAGTGAGAGTAACAACACACTACTTCATAACAGATCCAAAAAGTTAGGAGAACACGTTGTCGATATTGATGAGGAGAAAGATGGAATTAGTGTTGAAAGCTTTACCTCCACAGCTCAGGCTATCCAGACACGACTTAAGGATCTTGCCCTCGATTTTTTCTCCTACTTTTTACCATTTGAATGGAATGTCGATGCATCAAGTTATAATTTAATCGAAAAGATTACGCATCTACTTTGTTTGGCGCATGATGCTCTCACCGCTTCACTTCTAGACATGGTATGTCAATGTTTAACGATCGGGTTCAGATTCAAGAACACAGAGTTTGAGCATCTCCTTGGTCTCATACATGCAACCATTGGTATTTCATTACTTGATACAGAAATAGATCATGCCAAAGAACATCAAGAGGAAGGAGTCAAACTCAAGGTGGCAGAGATATTTAAGCGCCTATTTGGCCTAATTCATGAAGCTATCATTCCATTACTTGCAAAGGTGGAAAACATGAGGAAGGCAATTTCGTAAACCCGCGAATTTCAGAAACCTAGATTCCAAGTCAATATGGCAGCAATTGAAAATGAAGACTGGGAATCAATTCCGTTTGGCTCAGAGTTTCAGGAGGCTGGAGTTGCATTCAATATAGCAAAGAAATTTAAGGATGATCTATTTGAGATTTGGAGTTGGACAACAATACCTTATGCCATTGAACTTCAAGAGGCTGGAATTGAATTCGACAAGGCAAAGAAATTTAAGGATCTACATGCTCATCGAAATAGGAATGAAGACCAGAAGTCAAAATTGTGTGAAACAGGGACGCAAATGGATGTAGATGAATTAAAGACAGTAGAGAAATTGAAGAGTCTACTTTGTCTGGACAAGATTGAAAACTGGAAGTCAGTACCTTATGGTAAGGAGCTTCATGAGGCTGGAGTCGAATTCAACAAGGCAAAGAAATTTAAGCGTCTACTTGCTCTTAGAGAGATTGAAGCCATGAACATACATGGTGCCACAGAGCTTGCAGAGGCTGGAATCAAATTCAAGAAGGCAAAGAAATCTAATTTGTTTTCCATAAAGTTCAACAATGGGCTAATGGAGATTTCACCTTTGAGCATAGAAGATCATACAGAGACTTACTTACGAAATCTAATTGCAGATGAGCAATACTGTCATCCACCTTGCAATGTGAATTACGTCACCAACTATGTGTGCTTCATGGATGATCTCATTAATACTCCAAAGGATGTTAAGTTACTCCGTCATAGAGGAATTATCCATAACAATTTGGGTGATGATGAAATTATTTCCACCATGGTTAACAAGCTTGGTCACTATGTCAGTTTTTCAACCAACATTTATGCTAGAACTATCATGGATGTGAACATGCATTGTAGGAGACGCAGGAATGTATGGATGGCAAAATTAAGGCGTGATTATTTCAACAGTCCTTGGGCATCGGTTTCATTTCTGGTTGCTTTCTTATTGCTTGCACTTACAATTACACAAACCATATTTTCCATTATTCATTAGGTTTTTCGTGCAGTGTGTTAATCTTGATGTTTGTTCTCATAGTTAAATGTAATAAATGTCGAATAATAAGATTTTACAAATTAAGAGTGACTTGTTATCTTTTGTTGAGTTATTTATTGAATGAAATTGATTGGGACACGGGCGAGTGCTCAAGCTAAAACACGAAATTGGCTAAGATGGATAAGATTGTCCGTGCATCCATTTTAGCCTATTCTGTGCTTTAACTCGTGTCCCTATCAGTGCAATTAATAGCACTATTCTTGAATAACAATGTGGAATGAAATTTCTCATTGCTTAGACAGCCGTATGGCAAGGCTACGTATTATCTAGCAGTGTTATTACTCACATCATTAGAAGACCACCATAGCGGCAAGGCTACGTATTATCATGAAATGTTATATATCATTCTTCTTGCCATTTGAGATGCAAAATTACTTATCAAATTTTTATACTCAATATTTGTTAATATGTTATTTTCGATAGATAAAATGGCTAATCCATTTAATCTTTCTTGTGACAGTTGAATGTAAATATGATTTTATTAATTTTAGTTTTGAAAAACTTCTTTCTTCGGGTGCAACGGTCACAAGTATTGTCAATAATATTCTATAAGCAATGCATAAAATTGGAAAAGAATCTAACTTTTTAATATAATCTAATGTTTCTATTGGAGTACTACTAGTATCTATTTGCAAAACCTTTTTTTAATACTTTCAATTTGAAAGCAAATCTAAACCAAGAATATTCACCATGTTTTAGAAAACTTTCCAAACTAAGAAACTTTTTTCCCAAATCATCATCCTCTAAAGATCTTAGTTTTTTTCAAACTGAATAAAAACCAAAAATATTTTCATATATTGTAACTTGTTCGAACCTATTTTTAGTTGATTGAAAAGCTAGCTTGATCTAGTACTATATATATATATATATATATATATATATATATATATATAATAATCAATTCTAAAAAACTTTTCGGCAGATTAATGTGGCGCAGTCTCATCATCAATATTTTTCACCAAATTGTTTCTTTATACAAATTGTTCGCTTTTCATGAAATATTGATTCTATTTTCATTTCAATTGCAATTTCTTTAGTTGAAATTAAAGCAGACATGAATCTAATTTCTCTATAATTTTTCAAGTAGGAAATAAGAAAATTGCTCTATAGCAACATCAATATCATGTCATATATACCAAATATTCATACCTAATAAAAACTCAAAATTTTAAATCCCATTGTTGCTAAGCATGTGGCCCCACTCCTTAATTGTTTTAGGATCTTCACTAGTGTTTGCTAAATGAACTAGAAGTGTAACGACCTCACAAAACCCCAAATAAGTTAGAGAAATTTTTGGCATCAGCCTACTGTTTACCGGAGTACACCACACACTTAGCGTGTCTTTTTTTTTTTTTATGTTTTGTTTTTCTCTCTATCTCTTCTCCCTACGAAGCACGTTTCCCTTTCTCCCTACTTGTCCTTTCACTGCCAAACGAGAACTCAGGATCTGCAAGTCTGAAGCTTTTCTTGGGATTTTCTCTCAACCCATAATCCAAAGCTTTGTCCTCAGCTTATTCTCCAAGGCTTTGATCCTCTTCTTGTTCTTCACCCCGAGGAAGAAGATGAAGATAAGGCTGGCTCAGTAGGGCCACCGAGTTGCTATGGCTTTGAAGGAAGAGGCAGGTTGGCTCGGTGGGGCCACCAAAAGGCAGAAGAGGTGGAGACAGGAAGAAGTCGATCTCAAAGTCTATCAAGGTTGGACTTCAATTCACCGTGGGTTGAATTGCTTGGTATTTGAAGAAAGGTCGCTACACCGAAGAAGACCCCCAAAAAAGGCCTCTCCATTTCTACTCATTTTGTATGCTAGGCTTTTCTTAGTTTTATTTTTTTCGTTTTTGATTGCACTCATGTCTAGTCAATGCTAGCTGGTGTCGTTTCCCAAAGTGTAGTCAAGTTTCGTACTCGTTGTCATGGTTTTGTTATTTGTCATGTCGTCTTTTTTAACTTTTCCTCTTTACTCTTCTTCATCTCTAAATCAACACCCTTAATTCACATACAGAGACGCAAATGTTGGAAGTGTAATACTAACTTTTCTCGATCTAAAAGTCATTTCTCCGCCTCTTGTGTTTTTTCAAGACATGACGACTGTGTACATAATTATTAAATACGGATCATGTCGTATCATGCTTATTTATTTGAATCAGGTTATGTTTTTAAGTTTTGGTCTGTATAATTAAATAGATCGTATTTAAATTAATATATATAATCTAATATTTATGACTTAATACGATTCAATACAATATATGTATAAATATAAATTCACATGAAATTAGGGGTTTGTTTAATACATCCCAAGAAATAAACATGTAAATAAACTTATTGTTCGGAATACTCTAATAATTAGACAAATAAACGTCCAAATGTTTACTACGAAGGCTAATGTCATGCGCAGTGATGTAACGCTTGAAAAAATTATCATCAATTCAATCTCGACTTGTCTTTCGGGACAGTGGATACATGGGCTGCTTCCGAAATGGACTATACAACCAACAGGTCTGTTTTGGGTTGAAGGTTATAAATGGACCTTTAATATGACAATGATGATCATAAATGGACCACGTGATCAATGGAGACAATACTAATTATAAGGACTTGGAGTTGGATCGAGATGGTTCCCCGAGACAATATTAACAGTCAGCTGAATCTTTCTTCGTAAACAAAAAACTTAGAAGCCTTCGTAACAAAAAGCCTACGTTCGAACAACAAGTAAGGGCTGGTTTGCTTTCAAAGATAAAACTTAGAATTTTGGAAATTTTAAAAATATCATATCTCATCTTTATGATTTTTTTAAATTTTCATATAAAATAAAATAAAAAATTTAACTTATGTTTTTCTCTTTAAAGTACGACTACTATTCTTAATATTTATTTTATACAGAGATTGATTCTCTTTCAAGAGTTTAATGCTTAATTAAACTTGCATGTCATTCTTCGAACTAATTAGGGGTTTGAGAGTAGGTTATCAACCAAAGAAAATTACGGAAGTAAGACAATATAATTATGAGGCCTAAACGATTAATCCTAAATGTTATTTCGTTCCCAAACTTATACTGTAGACCCCATGATGGTATAAAATTAAATCAGTCACAGAGACGGAGAGAGAATGGTGGATGAAGAAGGAATATAAAAATAGAATAACCGGGGAACAAACTGAAAGACATTCGGCCTACATCAGTCTCTCGTATCCAAATTTTGAGCTTTAATTGGTTAGCAATTGAGATGAGACATGGAAATTTAAAATTCACAAAATTTCATTCTCAAACATCATTCAAATATAAAAAATTTTAATTTTAAATTTTTAAATATTTTATTTAATCAATATTGTATCATTATCTAAACACAAAAATTAATATAACTTGTATAAACTTCAAAATAAAAATAATATTAAAAAATTATCAATAAATAATTTTATAGTATTATTATTCAAGTTCTTGAATGCCTTCAATTGGCTCCAATGCCCCTGACCTTACGAAGAATTTTTTTTTTTTTTTTTTTTTTTTTTTTTTTATGTCGGGATAAGTAAGAAAGGAAAACTTATACACTTTTGGTATCATTTACTTCTTAGAATCTTATTTGTAAAAAATTTAATTTTAAACTTCATTTTTAATACAGTTCGTGTCATATGAACATGCACTACAAGGTTCAACAATTTTTCCAGCGATTATGTATCGCTGGATATACACAACAAATCGCTGGCATATACATAATCCAGCGATTTTTATATCGCTGGCAAGTCGCCGGTATACACAACAAATCGCTGGCATATACATAACATATGTTACCACATGATTGTTTTCATACAAAATATATATATATATATATATATGTATATCACAACAATCAAGTGGCCAGAGATGTAGGGGTAAATTAATTAGGTGTGATAACATATAACACGACTCATGAATTCGATACAATTATGAAATAAAATAATTACCGGATTTAGGTTTGATATAAATGGGTTTGGGTCTAAAAGGGTTGATCAAATGAGACACAATTAATAAACAGGTCAATTGCTAGTGAGTTCATAGAACATGCAATCAACCTGTATTATATGAATGAATTATATTTTTCAAGTTTTATAAATGTTTAGTTTAAAATTTTTTTTTCTTGGAATGTAATATTAATTTTAGTATTTAACAACTTAATATTTCAAACTATTGAGCTTTGTTGTTAATATATAATTTTATTTTACGAAAGTATTAATTTTCTTATATATTATTGATTTGGATATTGATACTAAAATATTTTATCATAAATCCAATAGTAATTGTGGATCATGTTATATAGTTATCATTGATTATATATGAAATTGAATTAATTAAGTTAAAAAATAAATATGAGTAATCTAAACCTCTTTATATGAGAGGATTGAAACGGGCTAAACGAGTTGAAATAGGTGAAATGGGTCGTATACATAAGTATTAAATGGTTTTAGCGGGTCATGTCGTGTCACCCATGTTTATATAGATCATGTTAGGATTTTAGGTTCTAACCCATTTAATTAAATGGGTTGTGTTTGATTTACTGATATAATCTAATACTGATGACTTGACACGACTCAACACGACCCACAAATAGAAATTCATGTGAAATTGGTGGTTTGTTTAATACATCTCAAGAATCAAACATGTAAATAAACTTATTACTCGGACTACTCTAATAATTAGCCAAATGAACGACAATTCAATATTAATTAGGCATGCTAATGTCATGCGCATTGATGTAACGCTTGGAAAAAATTGTCACCTCCTCAATCTCAACTTGAAAGTCTTCTTCGAAATAGTGGTATACATTTATTTTCGAAATGGACCATACAACCAATATGGTCGGTCATTTCGGAAGGATTCGAATACTGTCATTTAATTGCAAAGAGAAATGCTACCCATCCCACCCTTAAGTCCCGTTCGGACATCCCGCTCGACGTGTCAATACACGTTGCAAATGAAATAAAGTAAAATAAGTGATTTTAAAACACACGGGCGAGACCCGAACCCACGCGATACCCATCTCCACTTCGCGAGTAGCCTTCGCGAGCAGAACCCGTTAGAACCAGCCATCGACACCGTTGCCAAGCTCCATCTCCGATCTCATCTCCCCTGGTATCTACCAATCAAAAAGCACTGAAGTCTTGATGGAAAGCCTCTGTAATGTTGTCCTATAAAGGCATAAAAAATCTTGTTAGTGTCAACACAATTCACTAAAAAGATTATCAAAATATTTTAGTTTTACATTACCTGTGAGTGATGAGCAGTCGAAGGAGTTGAAAAAAATTCCGGCGCATGTGTCCAAACTTGACTTTGTTGATCCTAGTGTTAAAAGTATAAATTAAAAATAAATTAAATAAAAAACAACAAAAATATTCAAGACCAAGTGAATCGTAAATTTAGTATACAAAATTAATAAAAATGAACCTCAGCTTGGTTGTTGTGCAATTGCCTTTTCGTACTGGATTTCTTAATACTCTTCTCAGCGGGGTGCACTTTTCTCTTAGACGGTGGTCTTCCCTTACTCCGAACTACAAAAGGACTAAGAACTCTAGGGGTTGAAGCCTCCGTCGAAGGAGCTGTATCAACTATGTTGCTAGTATCATGATCAGCGATACCAGGGTACTGTGTCTTCAACTGTTCTATCTGACTAATTAATTTAACACAACTGCTCTCAGCCTTTGAAGCATTGGAACACAGTTCATTGAAACGATTTTGGATCCTATCATACCTTCGTGCATCGTCGATGCTAGTAGTGTCATAATTACTTTTCACAAAGGTGTATTTTCGCTTAATATCTTTCCTCCACCGATCCAAGATGTATTTTGATAGTACTGTATGTTGGCCCATTTGAGTTAAGACACGGAGAGCGTGTCTACACAAAATACCCTTAAACTCAAATAACTTACAACTGCATTTCACATCAAGTGGATCTTGATCAACTTCCACATTAAAGGTTACACGTTTTAATAAGTCATTACCAACTTAAACCTCATCCACAACAACGAACATATATCTACCTTCCTCACACCCCATCTCCTTAGTAGTCAAATATAGAAATCCTCGCAATTCCTCTTGTACCTCTTTGAATTTAGCAAGAATACATGCAC
Organism: Juglans microcarpa x Juglans regia; assembly: GCF_004785595.1. Classification (NCBI taxonomy): domain Eukaryota; kingdom Viridiplantae; phylum Streptophyta; class Magnoliopsida; order Fagales; family Juglandaceae; genus Juglans; species Juglans microcarpa x Juglans regia. The sequence goes on along the minus strand of NC_054594.1, from coordinate 23,077,772 downwards.
TTTGAAATTGCTTCTCAAGAGGATAGCGACTTATGCAAGGAATGTTCGTGTTAAAGAAATTGAAGTTAGCAATTGCTTCATTCTCTACCTTCCTCCTAAGGGCCGAATCATACTGGTCAACAAATTGCTTCAGAGTAGTTCTAGAGTTCACGTAGTTAGGGGTGTACAGGAACGTACCAAACCGGCTGCAATCGACTGGAACCGACCGCCGGAGTCAGGAACCGGTCGGAACCGGTGAAGAACCAGCCAGCGTGTGGTAGATATTTTCTGAAACTGAAGTTTTCCGGTTCGGTATCGGTTCAACCCAGTGAAAAATCGATGAACCGGCCGACCGATTCTAATTTTTTTTTTTCATTTTATACCTATATAAGAAACGACGCCGTTTCACTTAAATGAGTAAAACGACGTCGTTTTAATCCACCTAGTTGAAAAAAAAAAATAAAGCAAACGGCGTCGTTTGGTTTCAACCAAACGACGCCATTTCATGATTAGGCTAAGATCCCCCTTCCCCTTTCTCGTTCTCATCTTTCTGCGCCGTTCTGCGTCTTAGCTCTCTCTCTCAGACTCTCTCGTCTCCCTCTCAGCTCCCTCTCTCTCCGATGCCGTCCCTCTCTCCCTCCATCCATTTGCGCCATTTCATCCATTTGCATCGTTTCAAGCTTCCATCTTTGATTCGTTGAGGTTTGTTGATGGGGACCACGGTTCTTTTATTTTTCTCAGAGAGGGTACCGATATTGTTGTGATAATGTGATATTTGTTGTGAATCATTTGATATTTGTTGTATATATTGTAATTTTGTGAATATGTGATGATGGAGTTCGAGTTTACATGTAACTTTGCTCAAACCGAAGTTTTCCGGTTCGGTTTCTGTGTTTCTCATTCCTCTCTCTCTCTCTCTCTTCACGTCGCCGACGAAGCAGACGAACCGACCGGTAGAAAATCGAGATCAACGTCGACTGTTTTCTTCCCCTTCACCGGCCGGTTTCGGTCGAGATATTCTTTTTTTCAGTGTATCGGTGCGGTCTCGGTTTCAAGTCTAAACCGAACCAATAGGTCGGTTTTTCACCCCTACGTGACGTAGTCGTCAAAAAATGCATTCATTCCTTCACTTCGCTGTGTGGTTGACATTCCTGCCCAGAATGTGTCTCTAACATAGGCCGGCACCCAATAATGTCGATCACTATACAGTGATACTAATCATGCATTCTCATGCAAATCATATGTATCGAGCATACGACACCAATATTCATCAAACTCATGCTGACTGAAAGAGTCATATACGCATCTATGTATGGTACTCTTGATTTCCTCGTATCGACAATGTGAGCCAAATTTCTTAGGAAGTTTTTTCATTATATGCCACAAGCAGAATCGATGCCTAGAAGTTGGAAACACCCTCGATATTGCAATTTTCATGGCCTTGTCTTGGTCTGTGATGATTGCATTTGGCGGTTGGTTATTCATACACTGCAACCTGACTGAAACAACCACTCAAATGTATCTGCATCTTCATTGGATATCAATCCGCAACCGAGTAGGATTGACTGTCCATGGTGGTTCACACCTACAAACGGTGGAAAATGCATTTTATACGCATTAGTGAGATATGTTGTATCAAATGTAATCACATCCCTGAATGATTCATACACAGCTCTACTCCGGGCGTCTGCCCAAAACACATTCTTTAACCGCATCTCATTGTCAACGTCAATTTTATAATAAAACTCCGGATTTCTTTTTTGCATATCTTCGAAATAGTTACATAGAGCTACACCACCTCCAACCCCAAGGCGAAGTCGTCGTACTTTGTCAATGTAGTTTCGACACTCCTCCTCCTTGAATGTTACATTCTCATAACGCCTCGCCTCAACAACCAAAGACTTTAAATTTTTGGACAACCTTATACCTGCCTCGTCATTTATTTCAAGTCTTTTAGCAATACGAGCATCAACCTTCTTAAAGCATCTGAAATGTCTTGCCTTCCCCGAACTACAGGCGTGGGTGTGATCCAATATCACCTTAGATATAGTATATCCACCTTCAACATTTAATACTGTATTAATTCTAGCCTTACATCCCATCTTTACAGTTTGTCTTGGTTTCATAACATTGGCGACAGCACTCTTCGATGTGCCTCCTCGCGCGCATGCCAAGCAAAACCATATTACTGTCTCATCGTCATCCTGTCTAATATTCCTTTTGGATACCCCAAACCCTTTCTTCTTACCATATTTCATATAATAAGCATGCACTTCTTCTACAGATGAAAATTGCATTCCAACCGTAGGTTCTTCAATTGTTTCATCACCTCCAATCTCCTTATCAATTTCTACCTCATCACACTCATTATTTGAAAATTCTATGTCGGCATCCATTGCAACATTCAAATTCTCTACAAATATACAACATGTGAAACAAGGATATTAAAATAAAGCATTGGCATAAACTAAATTTGGCATAAAAAAGATTAAGCAAATGATTCATATGTCTGTCATCAACTAAATTTTATAAAATGACCAGCTACCATCTATTTCTGCAATTCCATAAGTCTTGAAATTCATCAGCTAGCTTGAAGGGTTAACTTCTAGTTTACCCAATCCATTTTGATTTTAGGTTCTCACAGAGGCATTTTCACAAACATGTAAAGTGCAAGTTCTTGTTTCACAAATTTCTCCATCTTTCCATTTTATTTCCCTTCCTTAGTACAATACATAGAGATCATAACAAGACTAGTGCAACATAGCTCAGAAGAAAAAACAAATCCCAGACAAACAACAAAAAAAAAAAAAAAAAAAAACCTTCGGACATCAATTGTAGGGGAAACTGAGAAAGGGAAACTTGAAGAACCTACCTTGGGTCCGATCCGTCGGAGAGATGGCCGAGAGACTGGTGGGGCTCGAACTCGTGGGGCTGGGGGAGATGGCTGCGCCGAACGGGGTAGACGAGTGAGGGAGAAGCAGAGAGCGCACGGGGTCTGGGGGAGGAAAAAAAAAAGGAAAAAATGTAGTCGAGGTCGGAGATGAGAGGTCGGAGATGGAGGTCGGAGATGAGGCCGGAGATGGAGCTCGGCAGCGGTGTCGATGGCTGGTCCGAACAGGTTCTGCTCGCGAAGGCTGCTCGAGAAGTGGAGATGGGTATCGCGCAGGTTCGGTTGTCGCCCGTGTGTTTTAAATCACTTATTTCACTTATTTTACTCTATTTCATTTGCAACGTGTATTGACACGTCGAGCGGGATATCTGAACGGGACTTGAGGGCGGGATGGGTAGCATTTCTCAATCGGAAAAAGGACAAACTAATATGACAAATGCGGATGGCCACGTGATCAATGGAGGCAATATTGATGAGGACTTGGGAGTTTGAGCAAGATGGTTCCCTAAGGCATCTCTCACCATCCTCTTCATTGCACTCTTAATTTCTGTTGGCTCCATCGAAAACCATATCGACAAACATGCCGACCAATTAGTGTCATTATTTTGTTGTTACCACTTTATAATTAATTTACTTTCTTAGTTAAAACTCGAATAAGAATAATTATAAATTGGAGGCTGTACGTTGAAGGAGTACCACTAAAGATGAGATTCCTTGGCAAGTACTTTAATTGATGTTTTGGAAGAAAATATTTGAGAATAAATGTATACACAAATATGGCCAAAATATAATGAAATATGTGGACTCTGTCTAAATGTATACCCATAACCCATGTAGGCAGTGTGCCCTCAATCGGCTTGACTGCCCATGACCTTACGAAGATTTTTTTTCGCCGGCTCAAGTAAAAAGTAAAAACTTTAGTTGTAAGTCAATACGACTATACACCTGGGCATTCCCGTGTCGGCTAAGTTTATTTAGGGAGGCTGAGGTCATGCACAGTACCGCATGGCTTGGGAAAGATGTGACCTATACAATCTCTAAGACCTTAAAGTTCATTTCCGTAAAGCTGTATACAGCTGTTTCCGAAATGCACGTTAAAACCAACATGGTCCGTATCTGGGTTACAATGCAGTTATTTCTGAAAAGAACACATGCGTACCATAAGAGGACCACATGATCAAGGGAGTCAATATTGATAAGCAGTTGGAGTTGGAGCAAAGTGGTTCCCTTATGCATCTCTCTCCATCCTCTTCATTGCACTCAGCCTTCTTTATTTTTACAGATAAAATAAAATAAAAATTGAATAAAATAATATTAGAATATATTTTTTTAATATTATTTTTTATTTTGAGATTTAAAAAAGTTGAATTATTTATTTTATTTTATGTAAAAATTTAAAAAAGTTATAATGATTACATGAGATGAGATGAGATGAGATGAAATGTTTTATGAAAATGAACGAGGCCTTAATTTAGGTTGAGTTAAAGGCTCCATCAGAAACCATAGCAACAAATATGCCGACCAATTAGTGTCCTTATTTTGTTGTTACCTATAAAGAACGTGTTTCACACTGCCAACCGTATGGATAACCTTGCGACGATGAAAGAACGACGCTAGTCACCCTGTGTAAACTCCAATATTTAAGTCAGTAACAATGTAAAGATAAACGAATATGAAAATGAAGACGAAAATGTATGTTACCTCTAACAAGTTATTTATAGAAGGTTGTGGCGTGATGGCGATTGACTCTAGTAACCAGAGAAGATATTTATAGGAGTTATTAACTAGAGAAGATATCTCATGATCCCTTATTAACTAAAGAAGATATCTCATGTTTTGTATGAGTTATCTTACTCAGGATATTTATGTCTAACTGTGGGCCTCATCCCTAGTTCTTCGGGATTATCTTATCTTGTGATTGTGGTTACAAGCCCTCTATCCATGGGGCTCCTAGCTTTAAGCTTCCAATAAGCCCTCTTAGACTTATGGATGGGCTTGGCCTTAGAGATGGGCTCGGAGCCCAGGGGTCTAAATGTCCCCTCCAGTTACCCCGCTAATTTCCCTTGTGCTGGCACATGGGAAATTAAATATTTTTTTTATTACTTGCTCGGCTAGTCTGTAAGCATTTATTCATTATTTTCCTTCTTTTGGCTATAGTCCCTACTAGGTGGTGTGCACCAGTCTCCACCCTTTCTCTTTTTAGAAAATACTTGGTTTGCGTCAGGCATAATTATTCTTGCTAATTTAATGGTTTTCAAAAAGAAGTGTAACTGCCAGCGCAACCAACCTTTCGGATTCTCAGGAACCCTCATGATTACCTTTCTCAGATGTGCTTCACATGCCATTTACTTCCCGTAACTTCTTTCTTTACTCTTTCGTCTTCCTCATATTTCTTTGTATTTCCCTCTATTTCCTTCTCGTTTCTCCGTTCTTCCCTTCTCTTCAGATTCCTTCGTACTCCCCTCTGTTTTCTTCGCATTTCCTTCTTCAAGATATTTTTAATGGCTAGTTGCAGCTCTACCAAGAAATACCCCAAACAAAAGCCAGATTCTTCTCTCACCCGTCGACCCACTTCCTTTGATGGGCATTCGTGGCGCTCAGTTCTAGATGTGGAGGACTTCGCGAACGGAGGGAGTCATTACCCATCCTTGAGTCGATAGACATGAACATTCTGGAAAAAGGGTGTGTCGATGAGGAGGGCTATGGCGGGGACATAGCCCTAACAGTTTGTGCCCTAACCCACGGGCTTTATCTCTCTTTCATCCACCTAGTGCGTGATGTCCTGCATTTCTTGAAGCTTGCTCCTGCCCAGCTTCGCAATAAAGCATGGCGCATGCTGATGTGAGCCTACGTTGCCTTCCGCCGCATTTTGGAGCCCCTTGGGTAGAGGTACTCCAACCTTACGGAGAATGAATTCCTTTCTTTTTACGGGGTGGTTTCCCTGTCAGGGAACATTTGCAGCTTCAACGTGCACGGGCAACACCTCAAGCCTTTGAAGGGCGTTATTCCAATGCCAAACAATGGACTAGTAAGTTTTTCTTGATCTCCGGTAGTGACTGGAAGTATCCCGCCGATGAGATGCTCATAAGGGATTACCCCATTTTTACCAATTTACTTGAAAAAATTGGTTAGATCTCAATATTAGAATTATTAAATAAATCAAATACTTGAAGCAAATCAAACACTTTGTTTAACACAATGATTGGTTTCGAAGAGAAATCCCTTAAAAAAATCTTTAAATGTAAAACTCTACAGGGCAGCCAAACTCAGGAAAGTCAATCTTATTATTTGAAAATCAATTACAAGTATTCATCAATTACAAAACCTTTGTAACTTGACTCTCTTACTTTCCAAGACAAACGACCCGTTTGTCTTCTACCGTGGTAGCAGCCAGAACTTCTGGCGATATTCAAATATTGCCTTTCCTCCTAGAACTCTAAGGGCTGAAGTTCAATCACACGATCCTCCACACTTGGAGCACGATCACATTTAAGGAGAGATGAAAATAAAAGTGAAAATCCTCAAGATGATTCTCCCTTCATAAGCACACGAAATATATCTCAATGATCGTTAATCAAACTCCCTACAGAGTCATGAAACCGAATCCTTTTAAATATTAGATTTGGAAAGAGTCTCAGTTGAAGTAGGATTCTGCTGACACGTAGAGTCAACCACGAGAACGTTTCCCAACGGATTGCTAACATTTCGCGATAATTCTTCTCTGTAGTTACTGATCTGTGTTCAGCTTCTGTTCTGGATAATTGCAGATCTTTTTGAATTCAAATTTCATGTTACTAACTTATCTAACCAAGCTTAAAGACTTCTAGATAAACTCAATGTTGTTCAAGATAAAGTCAACAATTGTTTTACATTCATTCAAATTCAAACTTATAATGATAAGATAAACTTTATCATTTAGTCATCTAATCCTAGCCAACTTTAGCATTTACAACTGATAGTCAACAAAATCATGTAAAACAAAATCATGTAAACCTTGTTCGTGAATGGGCGAAGGACCACAACCGCGATGGTCTGTGGTCAGAAGACTTTCTTTCTGATTCGACTATTGACAGATTCTTGTCGGTGCCTATTCGCGCCCATGTCATCGGGGAAAAACTCAAACCAGTTCCCCTTCCAATGAAACGAAGTGCTCCCCAGACTAAGGGCCAAAATTGAAGCGCCCTCGTATCGAGGGCACAACACCTACTAGTGCTTCTAGTTCTCTTGAGAAGTTGACGCAGGGGGTGGATGTGGACGTGACTATTTGCCGCCTTTGCTTTGGGCGTATCTGGGGAAGTGGTGCTTGATGTTCCTACGTTCGCGGTTTGTGACACTGTGACCGAAGCTGTCGATGGCAGAGTTGCCTCCCGAGGGGGCTAGATTCTTCTTCGCTTTCCCTGCCTACAACTATTTCGGGCGGCGAGACTCCACCCACAGATCAGGATAGGGTGTCCATCCCTTAGCCGACTACGTCTTCATTTGGCGGGGATGGAGACGTCACCCCTCGTAAGGGTGGCAATGCCCTTGACAACAAGTGGGCGTTGAAGTAGGTGCTCAATTTGAAGATTGGATTAGGGCGTGAGTCAAAGTCCACCAAGATGAGTCAGCGAGGGAACTGGTTGGCGCCCGTGTTGAAGACGTCCTATCCGCGCCCACTCCTAAAGTTATCGTGGCCCTAGAGCATAGCTTGGAGCGGCCACATGGAGGATGCCAGTCGGGTGGAAGATCCTGGCCGCCGTGCTTTTGCACCTCCATCAAAGGCAGTCATGGAAATGACCAAGCTCCTGAGGAGAATGTTAGCTCCAGTAAGGTTCCTTCTTTCTTTTTCATTCAAGTTTGTATGTAGGTGCTTTTTGGTGCTTGTATGAGACTTTATTTAGCTTTTTACGCTTGTATAGAATGTAGAGGCTTTGGCGTCTTGGATCGTGGAGGAGAGGGATTCTTTGGATGAGGAGGTCCTTGAGAGGCAGAAGTTCTCTTACTTTGCTAAGCAAGAGAACGATAGCCTTAAGGCTAAGAGGGACTTCCTACAAGGCTATCTGGAGCAGTCTGATGGTTATGTTCGGTCCTTGGAGGCTAACCTTGACTCTCTTCATGAGAAGTCATCCAGCCTTCGTTCTGAGCTCCTTCGTGTTAAGAACCTCCATGCTCACGATAGCTTTGCCTTGCATATGGCAAAGATGGAGAGAGCCGCCACCCGAGTGGAGGTATTATGCCTTAAGGGGGGCACTAGACTCTTCCGAGTGATCCCAGTTGGACGCTGAGAGAAAGTACCAAGAGGCGGCTATTGCTTTGGCTTTTTCTGAAAAGAGGCTTGAAAAGGTGGCTAAGGAGCTGGCTCAAAGGAAGGGGGGCATTCTGGAAGGTGCGTCATGAGAAGGACACAAAGATCAACGAACTATAAGGTGAGTGGGTTCAGGCGGAGGTTGATTTTGCCAAGTATAAAAAGGACCGCGCGGAGATTGATGCCTGTCAAGATCGGATGATTGATATTGTGTCCAGGTTGGCTAGAGAGGTGAACAAGCTGCGCGAGGCTTGGGGAAGGTTGGAGCATCAACTAATTGATGCCAACAACAAAATTGTTCTACTGCACCCTCAGTTAGTAGCCGCCAGAGCTGTCCTAGACAGAGCTTTTGGATATGGGTATGGCGCAGGTTGGCACGCCTGAAGATGCACCTTTTGGCCAACCCTTAGTCCGACTTGAGGAGTCTAATCTTGGAGGAATTCAAGTCTAATTTTGGGCTTTTGCAAATCTTGTACTTCTTTCTAACGTTTTGGTTGTTGATTCAGACTGTTTTGTTCCTTGTGTTTTTGTCCTTATTCTTTGGCAGCATTCGCTATTTAGTCCTTCACGCCTGTGGGCTTGCTTTTGTGCTTTGGGTTTAGTGGGTGGTTGTCTTGTGAACTTGAGAGTCATGGGGTCTTCTGACCCCCATGCTTTTGTTGTTTATGGGGTCTTCTGACCCCCATGCTTTTGTTGTTTGCCTTATGAATGTGCTTACAAATGCCTTTTTTACCCTTTGCGCATGCTCTAGCTATGTTGCGAGTATTCAACTTTGCCCTTTGGATGCTAACTTTGGATAGGGTCAGGTGGTATTCTGACCTCCACGCCCGTTCATTTGCACCACGAGTGTGTAACTCGGCTTTTGTTGGCTAACATTGGAGAGGGTCGTGTGGTCTTTTGTCCTTCACGTCTGTTCCGCCTAGTAATTGATCAAGTACTCATTTCTATTTTCTTGAGTCTAAAAGAAAAACGTACATTCCAAAAAGCAGAAAATTATTTCTGAGATAAATAAATGTAAATGCGTAAGGAGATAAGCTTTTCTAAGGATAGAACCTTTTTAGGTGCTCGCGTTCCATGGGTGTTGCAATTCTCTTCCCTCGCTGTCTTTAAGCCGATATGATCCTAGGATATATCATTGGGAGGGCTGAGAGCACTCCCAATAGTTTATATATCTTATCATTTAAGATATATCATTAAAATTCACTTTTTTTATTTTACATATTAATTTTTACAATATACCATACATCAGTTTATCTATTTTTTCTTTATATTATATTATTTAATAGTTTGTTGGGAAAAAAAAATACAAAGAGAGAGAAACTATTGTGAGAGATAAAGTACATGAAAAGAGAATAAATAAATAAAATATTTTTACATTTGTGAATAGTTCACTCTACATTTAGCTTAACACTATAGTAAAATGTAAAATATATTTGAAAATAAAGAAGCCATTGGAGGTAGTTTCAGGCTACTTTTCTTCAAATTTTACATAAAAATGGGTTTTACAAAACTCATTGTAAGTGCTCTGAGAGTAATGGCAGTGGTTTATGCATATTTATATATAAAATCATCCTTCTTGAAGAATGATTTTGTATATGAAAAAAAAAACTCTCACGCTGATTTATATATCTTTAAATTAAATAATAATAAAATATTATTTTTTTTATTTTTTATTTGTTTTCTAAAATTATTTTTTTATATATATTTATAATTAACATTAATTTTATATTATCAACTTAATACAAATTTTATGTATCAAAATCATCTTAATATAAATTTTATAAAATTGATTTTAATGGGTAGGAGAAAGAAAAAATAGTAAAATAATATTTAAAGAATGAATAGTATTTCTTCAAATTTAAAGAAATATTATTTATAGTTATGCAAAAATTTAGAGATACATAAGTTAACATAGATAAATTTAAAAACATATTTTTTAACTTTAAAAATAAAGATAAAGATAGAGAAGCCACCACCAATGCCCTGAGTAAGCATTTTCACATCAACCGGTACGAACGACAGTCCATGTGATCCATTTCTGTTGCGCATTTTTCATGTTGGTCCTTTTCGAGAATAATGCCTAATTTGGTTTTTTTTTTAATCGAGTTGATTTAAGATAAAAATTAAAAATTAAATAAAATATTATTAAAATATATTTATTTAATATTATTTTTATTTTAAGATATAAGAAGGTTGAATTATTTCTTTTATTTTGTTTAAAAATTTAAAAAAATTATAATAAACAAATTAGTTGAATTGATCCATTACGGAAAAGAACAATGCTAGGTCATTCCTTTTACTGTATTTGATTTTTTTTAATTATTTATTTTAAATATTTTTAATTATTAAAAGTATTAGAAGAACAAACAGTTGCATTAGTAACCATTTCTTTAACTATTAAATAAAAATAAAACATAAAATAAAATACTGAAAAGGTAATTTTAACGAAAGAGCATTTTTCTTAATTTATGAAAAAAAGATATATATTTTCTCTACAATAATGCTTTGTCTCCTTTCTCTATATTTATTAAGTAAACAAAACTAAAAAGGAAATATTTTATTATATATTTGTTTAAACTTTACATCTTAAATATGACGTCAGGATGAAAAAATGAACGGAAAAAAAAAAAAATTGCCTTCCTCTGTACAAATTCGGGCTAGCACTACTCCAACATCTTTATATAATCTATCCCTGTACGATTTTTGAGTTTTATTAATATCATTCACGTAATATTTATTTTTTTTTAATTTCTTTAAATTTATTATTATTAATTTAATTGAATTTTTCTACCCATTATCTATATATTACATATTTGATAAGAAAAAAAATCAAAAAATTATGCAGGGAATATAATATAAGATTAATTATGTGTGGTATATAATGTTTAATAAAATTATCAAAGACGACATTAGTATCTACAGTTCAATATAAGTTTTGGAGGTGTCTATATATGAATCATCTACAATTCTATATATGTGATACTAATTTAAACTGTGGGTAACATTGGGTAATAGTTTGTGGACGGAAGATATGCTTAAACTAACTTTTAAAAAAGTATATTAATTTTTTAATTAAAAAAATAGTAAAAGGCTCGGCCCCATGGCCTAGCTGGGAGCAATCCAAGCCATCCCTGATCATCAAGGAGAAGATGAACGGTGAATACAGCCCTATCCTGTAAAGGAAGGGGATAAAGTCATGGTTCACATAATAAATTTATAAAGTTAGAAAAATACTAGAACGCACGAACGGGAGAGGCACAGAAAGCACAAATCCTCATCCCATGTCAGTAGTCTGAAAACTCTCATTATCCTTGCGCGCATAAAACAACAATATTCTATTTTACCATTTTACCCATGTCAGCGGTCCCTTAATCACGTCTTCAGACTTTAACTCATTAGAAAAATTGTCTTTTTATAGTTTTTAGCTAATCACGTCTTAGAAAAATTTGGAACCCTTGCCCGTAGAATAGCAAATGTAATCACGTCCCTGTGTAAAGGCATGTTGCCCAGCAGTCTCATTATTTTTTTTTTCATTTATTCTTTTAATCATCATAAATATTTTTTTAAAAAAATAAAAAATTCACAACATTACTAAAAAATATTACCTTAATTATTAAATTAAAAAAAAATAGTGTCGGGAGAAATGCTCTAGTCAACCAAAAATACTCCTCCTCACTACTCTAATTATTTATTTCATACAATTAGATAACCAACAATCTGCATAGCACTCATCCCTAAAGTTTTATATCAACATATGTTTTCCTGTGTGGATTTGTTTCTAGGTCTCTAACTACTCGACCAAAAAGATTAGGAAACACTATTTTGAAAAAATTCCAAAGGTGGAGTTTAATCATTTTGATAATAATGCAGTTCATTTTCATGTTTTGTCTTCCTGTACGTATGACTTTTATTCAATGGTGCAAATCTTTAAGAAAAATTCGAGGATGTACATAAAAATGATTTTTTTAAGAAAAAAATTGCAAATCTTGGCCATGGTTGCTGCTCTACATTTTTTTTTTTCAAATTTTTTCAAGTTGTAGAAGGAACACATACAAATGAAGATAAAATGGATGCTATCAATTTAGTGAAAATTTTTTAAGTACTATACAAGTTAAGATAAAATGCAAAGAAGATAATCTCGAATTTTCCAAAAAAAAAAATGTTTACAAATCATTTATACACGTATTTTATTCAAGAGAAGAAAAATGTTGCAATGTTGTGGATGCACGACGTTAGGGCAGGAGAAGAGAAAGTTTTATTTGTTTGTGAAGTTGTGCGGGAGATGAACCAACGATACACAGAGAGAGAGAGAGAGAGAAAAGCAAAGGAGAGGGAGAAAGCAAAAAGTGTATAGAGAAGCGGGAAAACGGAAGTTATGCATCATGGTACTTGTCATTTCTGAGAGAATGGTCAACAAAGAAGCTTTTCGGTTTACAATGGCCAAAGTGTGGCATGGTGGGTTGGGTACAATTCAAAGAGATGGGTCATAATAAATTCATGGTTGAGTTTTAGCACCAACAAGATAAACAGAAGGTACTTCGAGGTAGACCTTGGACTTTTGATAGGTTCTTGGTATGCATGGAGGATCTTGAAAGGACCCTACTGCAAGAAGCGCCATCTTTTTCTTCTGAGGTTTTCTGGATACAATTTCATAACATGCCATTGGTGAGCATGACCCATGAAATAGGAAGGCAACTGGGGTCTGGAGTTGGAAGTGTTCTTGAGTTGGACATCGATGGGTCTGGTAATGCATGGGGTCCTTTTTTACTTATGAAAGTGAAGATTGACATCACAAGTCCTCTGTGTAGAGAGAGGCTGCTAAAGCTAGAAGATAAACAGGTATGGTTGCCTATTAAATACGAACGCCTTCCCTCCTTTTGTTTCCAGTGTGGCACCATTAAGCATAAGGTTGGAGGTTGCTCGAAAGGATCTCGAGGAACATTCGGACAATCAAGCAATGATTTTGGCCCTCGGCTCTGTGCTAACCCTCCAAAAGCTGGCAACACAATCACTAAAAGATACGAAGGTGGTGGCCAGAGTGTTGAGCATCCAGTCCGGCAACAGGACAGGCCAGAGGAGGGAGGCCACCCTATCGACTATAATTAGGCCCCTATATTTCAAGATCCTGCAGTGGACACCCATGCTTTTGTGGTTCCCAAAAAGGAGGACCAACAGAAGAGGCAAGCTAACCTACCGAAAGTGGAAAGTCTCGAGGAAACTTCGCCAGAGTCGCATACTGCAGTAAAAGATCAAACAAGATCTTTTTTTAATAAAAAAGGAAATTTTCAAAAAAGATCATAAGGGAGGATTTTCAGGAACTACTGGCTCTACCTCGAAACCTGTTGATAAAGGATGGGGGTCCTCAGAAGCTCCTACAGATGTGGTGATGTTGCATATTGTCACATAGAAGACTTTCCAAAAGCTGCCAAGGGTCCCTGCTTAGCTTCTCAAGTTAACTCTCTAAATCAGTTTATGTCCAAGAAGATTAACCAGCTGGTTCAAGTTAAGAAGAACCCACAATGGAAAAGACAAGCAAGGGCTCACAATCTTGGTTCAGTTGAGAACATCCATGTAACTTCTCAAAAGGTCCACTGTTTAACTCCTCTGAAGAGGAATCTTGCCTCTGATCAAGATGAGAAAAGGCTCTCAGATATTAGTAAAAAACATAAGCTTAATCTACCATGTTTGGGTGAGATCAAAGATGATATGTTGGTGGTGGCTGCTAGGCAACACCACCAATTGCCATGATTTGTATAAGCTGGAACTATCGGGGGCCTAGGAGCCCCCGGACAGTTCACGAACTTCACCTCTTGGTGAAGACCAAGGTCCAAAGTCTCATTTTCCTAATGGAGACTAAGTGTTCCAGGTCTAAGATGGAGAAAGTGAAACTTAAACTAGGAATGAAAAATTGTTATGTGGTGGATAGCAAGGGTGCAAGTGGTGGCATGGCTTTATTTTGGAAGGATGATTTGAATGTGTCGTTGACATCTTATTCTCATTTCCATATCTCTACCAAGATCAAACAAAGAGGTAATAAGGGGGAATGGCTCATGACAGGTTTCTATGGCCACCCTTTGATATCCAAGAGAAGTAGTAGTTGGAACTTACTGAATACTTTAAAACCTACTGATAATGTACCATGGTTTTGTGTAGGAGACTATAATGAAATCCTCTATAATGGTGAAAAGTATGGAGGGGGAATGAGACCTTACTCTCAGATGGAAGCTTTTAGACAATCCCTAATTTTGAATGGGGTGAGTGATCTGGGCTACGTAGGAGACAAATTCACATGGTGCAATAACAGACAGGGTCCTCAATTCACCAAGGAAAGATTGGATAGGGCATGTGCAAGTGCTAAATGGATTGAAATGTTTTTAGATTCCATGGTGAGTATAGAGGCTGCCCAAAAGTCAGACCATAGGCCTTTAATAATATCCATCTCCTCGAGAAGTCAGTTCTTTACCAGAGAAGAATGGCCTTTAAGATATGAGGCCTGCTGGGCTACCAGAGAGGAGTGTCACAAGATTGTAAATGAGGCATGGAAGGGGAGTGTTTTGGTACAAAACAAACTCGATCTGGCTATTACAGGTCTGTCCAGATGCAAAGATAAACTCAAAAAATGGGGCAAAGCTATAGCTAATGGCTTAAGTAAAGAACATCAAGCCAAGAGACAACAGTTATCTTACCTACAGAAGGCTAATATAGGGAATCTAACAGAGGAAATAAGGGCCAAAAAACAAGAATTAGACAAGTTGCTTGAGGAGGAAGACAAAAAATGGAGACAAAGGGCAAAACAGAAATGGTTGAGGGAAGGGGATAGGAACACCAAATTTTTCACCAATGTGCCACCCAAAGAAGGAAAAGGAATTTGATTAGAAAAATTACAGATGAAAATGGTGAATAGGCGATTACTAAGGAGGAGATAAGTGCAAAATTTCAGAACTTCTTCAAGGGTCTCTTTACTACTTCTAGCCCTGAAGACATTCCCTTATGCTTAAAGCACTTGAACAAAACTGTCACAGCTGAAATGAACTCAAAGCTTCTTAGAAAGTTCACAAGGCAAGAAGTTGAAGAAGCTTTATTTAGCATGAACCCTCTGAGTTCCCCAGGGCCTGATGGCTTCCCTCGAGCTTTCTATCAAAACCATAAGGGCACGGTTGGACTTGAGGTTAGTGAAGCTGCTCTTTTCTTACTCGACTCTAAAGGCCATTTTGATGCTATAAACTCTACTCATATAGCCCTTATTCCTAAGCTAAATTGTCCCTCTAAAGTATCTGACTTACGCCCTATAAGCCTTTGTAATGTTTTGTACAAGATTGTCTCAAAAGCCATTGCCAACAGATTGAAGCTTATACTGCAAGACATTATTTCCCCTACCCAAGCAGCCTTTGTCCCAGGCAGATTAATCTATGATAATATTATAGTGGCTTTTGAGGCTTTACGCTCCATGAATAGCAGATTGAAAGGAAAATAGGATTTCATGGCTTTGGAGCTGGATATGAGCAAAGCTTATGATCGTATTGAATTGGCTTTCCTAAGAGAAGTGATGAGGAAAATGGGTTTTGCTGAAAACTGGATCAGACTTGTGATGAAGTGTGTGGAATCTGTGTCATACTCCATTCTACTCAATGGCATCCCTTAAGAACCTTTCAAGCCGACTAGAGGAATCAGGCAGGGAGACCCTTTGTCTCCTTACCTCTTCATCCTATGTGCAGAAGTGTTAAGCTCTATACTCAACCAAGCTCAACTCTCAAAAGTAATATCGGGTGTCCCTATTGCAAGCAGCAGAATACACCTAAACCATCAGCTATTTGCAGATGACAACTTAATCTTTTGCAAAGCAAACTCCCTTGAATGGAGCAGGCTGATCTTTTTGCTTAACATTTATGAAAAAGCTTCAGGCCAATGTTTAAACAAAGAGAAGACCTCAATACAGTTTAGCAAGAACACTCCAAAGGAAAACCAGGATATTATCTTGAACATTGCAGGGGTGAGATCTAGCCTTCCTTATGAACAATATATTGGACTCCCCTCTCTAATAGGCAGGTCAAGATACAAATCTTTCAAGTCTATTATGGACAAAGTCAGACAAAGGTTAAGTAGCTATCGAGTCAAATTGTTGTCACAAGCTGGAAAAGAAATCTTCCTAAAAGAGTGGTGCAGGCTTTGCCAACTTATAGCATGAGGGTTTTTAAACTACCTTGGTCCCTTCTAAAAGATATAAACAAGGTTATGAGAAATTTCTGGTTGGGTCAGGTTGAAGAGGAAAGGAAAATCCATTGGGTATCTTGGAAGACAATGGGAAAATTGAAAGCAGCTGGTGGCATGGGCTTCAAAGAATTACATAGCTTCAACCTTGCAATGCTGGCAAAACAAGGTTGGAAGCTACTGCATCATCCTCAAGCTTTAGCTTCTCTAGTACTGAAAGCTAAATATTTTCCCCACAGTGAATTTTTTCAAGCCAAACTAGGAAGCAAGCCTTCTTTCATCTGGAGGAGTATTATGGATGCTAGAGAACTTGTTAAAAGGGGCACCAGGTGGAGAGTAGGAAATGGTGAAGCTATTAAAATCTGGGAGGATAAGTGGGTTTCAAAACTTCCATATGCTAAGATTATGAGTCCAGTGAGGGTACTGAGTCCCGAGGCTTCTGTTAGTGTCTTAATTGATCCTGGCACAAAACAATGGAAGACTGGTATGGTGGAGGATCTGTTTTTACCTGAAGAAGCTACTTTGATCAAGCATATCCCTATTAGCTATAACAACAACCCTGATAAACTAATTTGGTCTGGTACTACTCGAGGGTCTTTTTCTTTGAGGAGTGCCTACCACATGTAGATGGAATTCATGGAATTTGTGAGGGGCCAGGCTTCTAGTAGCTCTAATGATGAGAGGTTTTGGTCGAACTTGTGGAAGCTTCAAATCACTCTTACTGACAAACTGTTCCTGTGGAGAGCCAGCCATGAGGGACTGCCTACCAACCAAAATCTTTTTAAAAAGAAGATCATAGAAAAGCCTTTCTGCCCTATATGCTACCTGGAAGAGGAGAGTGTCATTCATGCCATTTGGAATTGTCCTGCTTCTCAGGATGTATGGCACCAGTGCTCAAGGAAACTTCAAAATTGTTCCTCCCCCAAAACTACAATCAAGAATCTCATAACAGAGCGGAAGGATTCAGGAGGCAAGGAACTGGTTGAAGAGTTTGTTGTGGTGGCTAGAAGAGTTTGGATGAGGAGAAATCATTTCATCTTCCAACAAGAGTTCAGTTTTCCCAACTCAGTGGTTAAACTGGCTAAGGAAACTCTAAATGAATTGAACTCTAGCCTTATCAATTAGTCAGTTTAGCAAATTTCAGTGCAACACAGGAACTCATCATGGAACCCACCCCCTGAAAACATATATAAACTCAACTGGGATGCTGCTGTCGATAGAATTCAATGCAAGATTGGGATAGGCCTAATCATCAGGGACTGGAATGGGAGGGTTGTGGCAACTTCAAGGAAATTTAGACCCCTCTTCCCTGACCCTTTGTTGGTAGAGGCTATGGGAGCTATGGAAGCCTCTTGTTTTGGTCTATAGTTGGGAATCAAAAGGATCATCCTTGAAGGCGACTCCAAGACAGTCATCTCAGCAATAAACAACAGAGAGGAGAACTGGTCAGCTATGGGTATGCTCATTGAAGATGTCAAGATTCAGTTGAATAGCTATGAAGAGTGGTCAGCTTCACATGTTAGGAGGGAAGGTAATCAAGCTGCTCATAAGCTTGCTAGGGATGCTTTGTTACATTCCATCTCTTCTGTTGATATGGGAATTATTCCCCATTGTATTCATGATTGTAACTGAAGTTCTATAAATGGAATTCTTCTTTAAAAAAAAAATTGTTTTGTTTTTTGTTTTTATTTGTTTTCCTGCACTTATCCACCTTGGCACATTCGTGGAGGCTTCCCTGTAGCAGCTCTCATAAAGTTATGGTGAACATGCCATTTTTGTCCTTAAAGTCAACGGTTCATAATTGTTATATATACTTTTTAGACAGTTCAATACAGGCAGCTTTTTATTTTTGGCTTGTGTTTTGAAATTCTGTCCCCATTTTGCCATCAAATGTGTTAAAATTACGGCATTACCCACTATTAACCACACGATTTTAAGATGTCATTTTTAGTTTTAAAATCAACAATTCATGCTCGTTCTACATTTCAAACAATTCAATTGTGTCAGACGGCAGTGTTTTGGTATTGGAGAGGATGTTTGGGTCCAATAGTGGCCCAACCCACAACTGAAAAGCCCATAATCATGACTACATAAAAATGACCCTGGGGTTGATTATAAATATCTACAATTGAAATAACTATCTCAAATAAGATAATTCCTACAAAGTAAGAGTGTTTTGGTCAGGCATGGTGGTGTGAAACACATCTTCTATAGTGGCACTGTCTGTAGAATACTTACAGACTTCAATATGATTTTCACATGTCGACTACTCGATCACACACAAACCGCGACCCAGAATCAAGCATGACATATGTAGAAGTAAGACTGGTGAAGGCTGAAGAAAGGCTGAAACAAGTGATGGAGGTCGTTGAGCAATTGCAAAAGGAGAACAAATAGCTGAAGCAACAAAAGGACAACCCCACCCCCCCCCCCCCCCCCGACTTCAAAATGAGTAGGCTGAGGGAGACGCGCACATCATAGGAGGAATAAATAGTGATGAAATTGAAAAGAAAAGACTGCATGACGAACTGCACAATTTGGTTGATAAATATCAATAAATGGCGAAGAAGATGGGAGGTTCCTCCTCCGTGGAGTAGCTACTGACTCAAACAGACCTTCCCTATAGTGAGGAGGTCATGGTCGTGCCTCTGCCAGCAAAATTCAAAGTCCCACAATTCGAACTATATGATGGGTCCAAGGACCCCGTCGACCACCTCGAGAACTTCAAGGCGCATATGACTCTTCACGGCTTCTCTAGAGAAGTGGCTTGTTGCGCTTCACCACTGACGTTGAAAGGAATAGTGAGGGGTTGGTTTGGGATGTTGTGTCCCGGATCTATTGGCAATTCCAAGGAATTGGCAAAGCAAATCCTTACGCAATTCATGGCAAGTAGGACGCATCGACGACCAGCCACATATCTACTCACTATGAAACAAAGAGAAGGGAAGAGCTTAAAGGCTTATTTTACACGTTTCAACAAAGAGAGACTCACCACGGATGACCAGGATGAAAAAATCACCTGGCTGCCCTCCCAGGCGAAATCTGGACTCAGAGCCCCTTTATGACCAAGATAGCCAAAAGGACGCCCTCCACCTTAAGAGAATTTATGGATTGGGCAGACGATTTTGTCAATGCATAAGACACGCTACAGGCTTTCCTAGAACGGAGGAAACAGGAGATGAAATCGGAGGATAAGAACCAGAGTAGCTCCAAAGACAAAGATAAGAAACACATGGACGGAACCATCGAGATGAGAGGCATGAACGATATGCCAACCAACAAGATCAAGGGTGCCGTTTGATCCATAACAACCACAATGTTCATGAAAGTAGCCATACGTCTAAGGAAGAGGGCTGCCCCTCATGCAAGAACTAGCACTACTGTAGGTATCACCAAACTAGCTCCCACAGAACTAAAGATTGCTTTACTTTGAAAAGGTGAATCAATGAGATGACAGGTAGTGGAGAGTTAGAAAAAATGTTAGCTGACTACATTAAACCACAAACGAAGGAGGGACGCTAGCAAGAACGGAAAAGGAGGAGCCCTAAGCGCCAGAAGCTAGAAAGGGAAGGGAGAAACCACTCCCCCCGTCCAAGGCAAGACCAGGAACAAGCCCCGCTTGGCAAAAATTGTACAATAGAAGGCGGTTTCAAAATAAAAATTATATTCAAAATTATATTCAAACAATTTTTTAACTTTATAATAAAACATATTAACTCAAAATTATTTAACTTTTTCTCTCTCATTTCCAAAAATTATTCAATAAAACATATTATCTCAAATCATTTTACAACTATTCACAAAATTCTCGCAAGTTCTCATCTCTCACAATTTCTCACAATACACATAATTCTCATAATTTCTCATCTCATCCCATCAATGTTAAAGTATTGATAACTTTTTATGCAAGTTGATGTGAAATGGATGATATGTTTAATACATCAATAAATAAACTTGTAAATATATTTGTTGCTCGACTACTTTAATAATTAGCCAAATAAATGTCTTAATATTTAGGCAGTCTAATGTCAAGCACAGTGACATTGGGATTGGAAAAAATGTCACCTTTTCAATCTCTTAGACCTGAAAGTCTTTTCCGAAACAGTAATATAGAGTTGCTTCCGAAATGGACCATACGACCAACATGGACTGTCTTTCGGTGAAAGTCATTTCCAAACAGTAGAATACAATTATTTTCGAAAGGGAAGAATTTGACAAATGTGGATCATAAATGGTCCACACGATCAATGAAGACGTACAATATTGATAAGGACTTGGAGTTGGAGCAAATGTTGACTTTTATTTACTCATTTCGGTTTTATGTTTTTCCAATATACTCTTTTTTCCTCTTTAAATCGTAACTTTTTTTGTCCTAAAAGTCTTTTTATGCGTACCGCCAATTGCAAAGTCATGAAATCCTTCGAATAATTTTTTTTTTTAATAAAAGAGGACGGCACCTCAACTTTTATTTATAAACCTCATTCAGGGTGGAGGAAAACCGTGGAACACAACCAACCACAAAATCACAAACCAAAACTAAAAACCATACAAAACAAACCCCTTAAATAAACAAATAGAGCCAACAAATTTAATTTCTAATACTAGGGAGCCCCATTTATCTAATATGATAATGCCCCTCAAAAGACTTGGTAAACTTTTACCCGTGACAAACCTCCAGTTTAGACCCTCTTCACTTCTTCTTACAAGATAGTCGATAGCTTGGTTGCCTTTCCAGAATTGATGTACCACCTGAAAATTATTAAACTCTAGTTCATGTAGAAGTGCATCCCAAAAATCCTATAAATACCACAAATTGCAGAGACGAGTAACAAGCCAGTCCACCACTAGCTTGGAATCACATTCCAGGATAACCTGTCTACAACCCAACTCTTTGCATATCACCACCCCTTGCAATATTGCTCTCAACTCAGCCTCAGTGTTTGTGCCAAAATCAAATTGAGCGGAAAAACCTACTTGTATCTCACCCCTACGATCCAGCAACACTCCTCCACCACCACATCTCCCTAGGTTCCCTCTACAACTACCATCCACGTTCAGTTTCCACCAATTGCACAATGGCTTCGACCAGGTTACTAACACTGCTCTCTCAACTGGACGGTGACTGAACTGAATGTCCATGGCCCTCAATATTTGTTCATAAATAGGTGCTAAAGCCTTTTTATCATCAATCTCATTAACTACATGGCCTAACCATAACCGAATGGCCTGCTAGACACCCGCTGCATTTTCCTAGGTTCCTTCCATCTAAGCTTTGCAGTGACTTCGCCACAGACACCACGTAAAAATGCTTGGCAGTAAACCAATCAATAAACCCCTCTTGGTGTATGTTTTTGCACAAGACATCCAAACTTCAACTCAGTTCCACCAGGTCCTTGCATGGAAGCAAGATACCCCCAGCGGCACTACTGCCATGCGCCAGACCTGTTGTGCAACCTCTTCAGACGCAAGGACATGATCGAACATTTCCATCTTTGGCGAGCTACAATAGTCACATGTTGAAGCCAAAACTACTCCACGAGACTGCACTCTGTCATCAATAGATAAACCCCTAAAACAAGTTCTCCACATACAAATTGAAATCTTTTTTGGCAAGTGCTTATTCCAAATCCAATCCATCCACGGATGTCGCTCGCCCTTGACTCAGATTAATTCTCATGCACTAGCTGAAGTGAACCGATCATCTTGAGCTGGCTTCCACACTCACACATCATTCCCAGGTCTGATTGCACAAGTACTATGATGCACTTCCTCCGCCAGCTTATCCCCTACTAGTTGCTCTAACAATTCCAAATTCCAAGTATGACCAGACTAAACATCTTTTATTTGCAAAGAAGGATTCCTCACCATATCAACCATATTGCATAAAAGGGCCATCAATAAACCATCTATCAAACCAGAATGAGGCCCGACCCTCCTTAACCTTGACTTTGGTAGCTTCACAAACATCCAGAATAACTAAAACCATAGATCTTCAGTGCCTCGAACCAGACCTTTGAGATGTCATCAATGAGATATGTCTTCCTTTCCCATATTTGGATATAAGGAAGTGAGACCACAAAGAATCCATAGACATAAGACGCCAAGCAAATTTCATGGCCTGCATTTCCGAAAAATCCCTCAACAAAACACCCCCAACCCAAAATGTGTGCCAACATTGATGATTTCTTCAAGTTAAGCCTAAGAAATCAATTTCTGAGCAACAATTCCATTAACAAGAGAATGTATTCAAAAAAGAAAAGGAAAAAACACTACATCAAGACCAACTATTCAAACATTAAAGAAAAAAATACTATAAATGTGTCATGGCACATATATTGGACAGTGAAAGAATAAAGGATTTCAATAGCAGAGCAAAATGAACTTTGAAGGGCCAAAAATGGTCTATAGTTGGGGTAGAACAACAACTTAGAGAGAGTGAGTGAGTGTGTGGGCAAAAGGTAAAATGAGATTAAGGGTTATAATCTTGTGTTGTCAAGTTCAAATTGTTAGGGATGTGTTTCTCACCCTCACCCACTCCGTTCTAGATAAATTGTTCACTCCTAAAACCAAGAAGGCTAGTGCAGCCTCTTCGGCCAAAGGATGCTACCAATGCCTAAGTTAGCTCTTACCAAAGTCATGGTCATTGATTATGTAGAAAGGAGAAAGTATAAGAGAATATGAACATAACTTTAGATTTCTCTTCCTTTTCGTATTTGTATCATAACTCCCACGGGGGGCCTTGCTAGTTAAGTGGTTGACACCTTCCAGAGGGGATATACTATTGCATTTAATGCTGTAACCTCTTTGGGTTCCAAGGCCATTCTGGCCAATTTCGGACTTGACTTCTCGACTGGGTGTACTAGTTAGCGCATTTGATGCAGCATGCCTTGCTAAGAACCTCGGTGAACCCTCCCTGACACAGATAAATTCATCCTATAGGCCCTTTTTCGAGTGGATGCATCATCGCATTTAATGCGGTGGGCCCTCTGAGGATCTCGACGAATCCTCCCTAACGAGGTTAGGTTCGATCTGCAATTCAGCGAATTTGCCCCTTACCATGGCCTTCCTGAAGGGAGGTGGGCTGCCATTTTCCCCTTGGTGGCCTTGTCCTCATTTCTGAATGGCAAACTCTAAGGCCATTTGCACAACCTTACCTTTGTTCAGAGCTTAGTCTAGTAGACTTTTTTAACAAGCTTGGTTAGGCTCTTATCTTTCAAAGCGCATTTTGGGTATAATAGTTACCCTGTGAATTCTTGTCACGCACGTGTGTGACTGGAATTTCATCATTATTTTTTTTTGCGCGGTCTTTGTCGACCCGTTGTCATGACTATCCTCTCTCAAATAGAGTAACCTCTGTCGATTCCCTTTTCCCCACGTTCTTTCAACCCACTCATTTCGCAGAATCACGTCTCCTCCTATGGCTAGTGAAACGTGTCGCCCTAAGGGGAAGTGTAGGTTCCTAATCGTCGGTTTCCTTCCTTATCTTGCTAGCTCCCTATGGTCACCTTTTGTTCCTCTCTGTCGGTCCCACTAGCTCATGCACATACCTTCGTCCTGTCTTTCCTTCTATAGTCTTCATAGTTGTCTTTCTTTTTTTCTTATCCTCTCAATATCGCACAACCATAGATGCCCTCTCATTGTACCTTTCGTGGCAGTGCTTGTGGTGGGTTCCTGATGGAGCTCACGCCTCTCGCCAAGTTCATAGGTCACATGACGACCCTAACGATGCGGGTTCTTCCGAATAGGGTGCTATACGGTGCAGTCCACCCGACCATTGCTTCAGACCTTAACTCTATGCAAGATCTACACGGAGTCCTAGACTCTACGGAACTAGTCCTGCTTGATCCGTATCAAGGCATTGTGGACTTGGAGGGGTTTGCCGAGCAAGTGGACCTTTACACCATCATGTTCTCGATGGGGCTACGACTTCCTTTTTGCCACTCCCTCGCAAGGTCTTGGACTTCTTGGGTCTAGCCTCGTCCCAGCTTCTTCCAAATGCCTCTTGAATACTCCATTGGCTATCTTTTTGAATTATGGGTAGAATTTGCATATAGTCTTCCACGTTGGTGAATGGTCTTTGATAGTAAGGCACTCCACTAATGTTTTATAAGCACCTTCTATATTGGAATGGAAGAAAGAAACCTCAACATAAAGGGATGCATGATTCTCTAGCTTTTGCACCTTTTATATTGGAATGGAACTATGGAAGAAATTGACAAGTATCCCTTAAAACACTTACATTAATCCTATTAAAAAAGCATATTTTTCGTACATCTTCTTTAATGGCAAAAGATAAGCTAATGACATCGTCCAATCTAGTTTAGTGGAAAGCTTAATTTGTCTTAGTTGTTACATGTTAGGGACAATTTGTATGCAAATACATGGAGCAGATAGTTGTACTATTTCTCTAGAATACGAGGTCTTCTCTCTATTCGTATTAACAATTTAGTAGCTTGTATTTTTCTATCAGAAAGCTTTGTTAAAATTATCGAGAAATTTTATGATTTGTATTAAAAACAAAGACTTGTACTACTTCTTTACAATATGATCATGAAGATACTGCCCACTCATATTTAGGAATTTGAGGGAAAGCATGCTGGGTTGACTAGAAATGCTAACGAGTGTTGTATGTATAAAGTGCATAAGCAGTTACGTAGCGTAAACGAGAAGGTATACAAGCCTATGCCACTTGTCATCGGTCCTTACAACGATCAAAGCAAGGTTGGCCAGGAGTTTATGGAAGAGCATAAATTGCGATATCTACATCAAATGCTTAAAAGAACGAAAGGAAGTGTAGAAACATACATGGCCACCTTGAAAGAATTGGAAGAAAGAGCTTGTAATTGCTATGGAGAACACATTAGCCACACCCCAAAGAAGTTTGTAGAAATGATGGTATTTGATAGGTGTTTCATTATTGAGTTGTTCCACATGTTTGAACTCTACAAGAAAACAAGATATTTTTTAGATGACCCAATCTTTCAAACGACGTGGGTATGTTCTAGAATAGCTTGTGATCTACTGTTATTTGAAAATCAACTTTCATTCCTTTTTTTGATTAAATTGTTCGGGATGAGTGAGAGTAGCAACATACTACTTCATAACAGATCTAAAAAGTTAGGAGAACATGTTGTCAATTTTGATGAGGAGAAAGATGGTCAGCTATACATGTATGAAGAGAAGGAAACCAAGTTGCGCATAAGCTTGCTAGGGATGCACTTTTACATTCTATTTCTTCTGTTGATATGACGAATGTTTCCCCTTGTATTCTTGACTTTTGTTGAAGTTCTATTAATGGAATTTCTTAAAAAAAAAATGGAAATAAGATCTTTTGATTCTTTTCTCTGCAATGCGTTGTCTCCTTGCTCTATGTTTTATTTAGTGAGTTGAGATGAATTGAATTTAGATAAAAATTGAAAGTTAAATAAAATATTATTAGAATATTTTTTTTAATATTGTTATTATTTTATGATTTAAATAAATTAAATTATTTATTATATTTTATGTGAAAATTTAAAATCTTATTTGAATATAAAACTATCTCAACTCATCTCATCTCATCTTATCATCATAATTTTCACAATTTTCTTCACAAAATATAATAATTTTTTTAACTTTTTAAATTCTAAAATAATAATAATAATAATTTAATATTTTATTAAATATTTAAATTTTATCTAAAACTATCTCCTTTTATGTCATTATCCAAATCAATTCTAAAATTAATAAGATGAGATCCGTTCTTGTTTAAATAAAAAAAAAAGATGAGATAAAATATTACTTGGCATATATTACTGTTCAAACGTGGCATATATATTCTGAGAGGAATGCTACACAACCTTCCATCCTTCACACACCACATTTTTTTAAAATTTTAAAATTTTTTAATATTTTTTTTAATTATTTTTTTGAATTTATTCTTTTTAAACTAATTCAAGTTTTCTATTCATTATTTATATATTAAATATTTGATAAAAATAAAAATAAAAATTAAAAGAAATTTGGTATGTAGAGGTTGTGTGAATAGTAGGAGGTTGTATAGATTTTTTAATATTCTGACATCGGGGATCACATTCACACGTCACACAATAAACGTGGGAGACTTAACAGAGTCTACATCTATCATAAGTGACTTCATCTCATTTCTTATTATAATTTTTTAAAATTTTTATATAAAATATAAAAAACAATTTAATTTTTTTAAATATTAAAATAATAATAATATAAAAAAATAATATTTTATTTTATTATTTATAAATTATTTTAACCTATCTTAATTTATCTCTAAATTCAAACCAACCAAATGATGCACCACTTTAATTATGTGGGGGCAGGAGGAGGCGACAAGTCATGTGCCCTTTAATTAAGTGGGGGCAGAAGAAGGCTGCTGCATCTTTATATAATGAGAAACACTACTTTATCTCCCCAAAAACAGGTCTATTTGACTGTTGGTTAAAATTTTTTATTTTTTTATTTAATAATTAAAGAATTGATTTTAAATATATTAGTATATTTTTTTATTTTTAAATTATATTTAAATATGTAAAAAAATGTAAAATAATAAAAAAGAAAAAAAAATTACGCAAGACGATAAGCCCAACGAACTAAAATGGGACGGCATAATAGCCGCACTTACATAATCTCTATCCTTTAGGCTTTTTCGATTCAAAAATACTCATGTGCATCTTTTACTTTTTACATAGAACAAAATAGCATAATTTACTTTTTAAAAATTTTAAATAAAATTATCTACTTTATATATATACATATATATATATATCAAAAAAGTATCAATCACTTTTTAAAAATTTCAAATAAAATATACACATATAAAAGATAATAATCAATCATCTTCTAAAAATTTTAAATTCAAACATTTAATTTTTAAATGTCATGCATATGTAGAAAATACAATTTAATATTTTATGTAAAAATATTAATTTTGAACCTTAATTTAGTTTCAAATTTTATCAAGAGATCTACAAAATTATTTCAAGAGCTTTATTTGTAAGCTTGTTCTTTTTTTTTTTTTTTTTTTTGTTGCTTTTGATTCATTGATGTATTTGGCTCTATTGTGTAGACAATTTAAATTTTAGACTCCTTTATACTTGAATTTATTTGTTATCATTAAAATTCATATATAGATATATAATTATATGAAAATTGAAACCTTTAGTTCAACAGCAGACATCCCCAACATGTAACACATCTATAACATTTATTTTTTGGAAACAAGATCTTTTGATTCTTTTCTTTGCAATGCGTTGTCTCCTTGCTCTATGTTTTATTTAGTGAGTTGAGATGAGTTAAATTTAGATAAAAATTGAAAGTTAAATAAAATATTATTAAAATATATGTTTTAATATTATTATTATTTTATGATTTAAATAAATTAAATTATTTATTATATTTTATGTGAAAATTTAAAATCTTATTTGGATATAAAACTATCTCATCTCATCTCATCATCATAATTTTTATAATTTTCTTCGTAAAATACAATAAAATTTTCAACTTTTTAAATTTTAAAATAATAATAATATTTTAATATTTTATTAAATATTTAAATTTTATCTAAAACTATCTCCTTTTATGTCATTACCAAATCAATTATAAAATTAATAAGATGAGATCCGTTCTTGTTCAAATTAAAATAAAAAAAAAAAAAAAAAAGGATGAGATAAAATATTACTTGGCATATATTACTGTTTAAACGTGGCATATATATTCTGACGTCGAGGATCACATTCACACGTCACACAACAGACGAGGGAGGCCAAGCAGAGTCTACGTCTATCATAAGTGACTTCATCTCATTTTTTATTATAATTTATTAATATTTTTATATAAAATATAAAAAATATTTAATTTTCTTAAATATTAAAATAATAATAATATAAAAAAATAATATTTTATTTTATTATTTATAAATTATTTCAATTCATCTTAATTTCTCTCTAAATTCAAACGGACCAAATGATGCGCCACTTTAATTATTGCTGCATCTTTATATAATCTCTATCCTTTAGGCTTTTTCGATTCAAAAAGATTCAAGTGCATCTTTTACTTTTTACATAGAATAAAATAGCATAATTTACTTTTTAAAATTTTTAAATAGAATTATCTACCTTTTATATATATATAAAAAAGAATATTAATTATTTTTAAAAGTTTCAAACAAAATATACACATGTGAAAGATAATAATCAATCATCTTCTAAAAATTTTAAATTCAAACATTTAATTTTTAAATATGTCATGCACATGTAAAAAATATAATTTGATGTTTTATGTGAAAATATTAATTTTGAACCTTAATTCAATTTCGAGTTTTATCAAGAGATCTACAAAATTACTTCAAGAGCTTTATTTGTAAGCTTGTTCATTTTTATTTTTTTTTTGTTGCTTCTACTTGATTCGTTAATATACTTGGCTCTATTGTGTAGATAACTTAAGTTTGGGACTTCTTTATTCTTGAATTCATTTGTTATCATTAAAATTCATATGTAGATATATAATTATATGAAATTTAAAACCTTTGGTTCAATAGCGGACATCCCGAACATGCAATACATCTATAAGATTTATTTTTTGGAAACAAGATCTTTTGATTCTTTTCTCTGCAATGCGTTGTCTCCTTTCTCTATGTTTTATTTAGTAAACAAAATTTATTTTGATATCGTTTAGATAGTGAATTGAGATGAGTTAAATTTTAATAAAAGTTGAAAGTTAAATAAAATATTATTAGAATATATTTTTTAATATTTTTATTATTTTAAGATTTGAAAAAATAAATTTTTATTATATTTTATATGAAAATTTAATATGTTTGGATATCAAAACTATCTCAAGTTGAGATTCTCAACTCATCTTATCTTATCATCACAATTTTTACAAATTTTTACATAAAATATATTGAATAATTTAATTTTTTTAAAATTCTAAAATAATAATAATATTAAAAATAAATATTTTAGTCAAGGTTTAAATTTTATCTAAGATTATATTATCCTATCTTATTATCTAAATTAATCTTAAAATTATAATAATAAGACGAGATCTTGATCTTAAAAAAAAAAATAGATGAGATAAAATATAACTTTTAAATTTGGCATATATTACTGTTCAAACGTGATATATATTCTGACGTCGGGGATAATTACGTGGGGGCAGAATAAGGCTGCTGCATCTTTATATAACGTATCCTTTAGGCTTTTTCGGTTCAAAAAATATTAAAGTGCAGATCCGATCAACGGAGATCAACATTTGAGCAACAAATTAGTAAGTTCGTTCCATTGCCTTGGTTCTCCAGGTACGTATGTCTGTCTATATATACTTAAGTGTAATTAAGTTGTTATTACAAATATTACACGTACGACATTTTAATGAAAGAAAATATTTAGTGTCTCTAGGTTTATGCCCAAATTAAGTTTTGGAATGGTTCAATATCTACAATTAAATGAGGCTTAAGTTTATGAGGTGTCTATATATATATATATGAACCATGCATCTATATATCCTACGTACTGTGGATGCATTCTATGAAATTTAATCTTTTCTACTCTTGATTAAATAGTTCAAATTGATTAATAGGGGTGTAAAAATTAAACGGAAAAATGGAAAACTGGTCTAGTCTGGTTTTGGACCACTCTGGTCCGGGACCCATTCCTTTTTAGTTTCAAAACCGGCCGGTATCGGTCTGGTTCCGATTCTATGCTTTTTAGGATTTATCGGTTCATTATATTATATATTTTAAATTAATTTTTTTAATATTATATATAATAATATAAATTATAATTATATATAAGATAATGTTATTATAATTTATAAGATAAAATTTTAATCGTAAACATGAAAATTTATTTGATCATATGCTTTAAACATAATATATATATATATATATTAATAAAATTTTATGACCTAATAAATTCTCAACATATTCCTTTTGATAAATACATAATACATTAATAATACTAATATACATTAGTATGTTAATTACATTTCACTTTAATTAATTAGTATACATTAGTATACTAATGTATATTAGTATATTAATCCCATTGTATGCCATAATACTAATACTATTAAAACTGAAAAACTGGATCGAACTAGATCGAAACCAGTAAAATTGGAGGTACCGGTTTGGGAGGGTAACTGATGCTTAATTGATTTTTGAAAATGTAAAACCGGTGCATATCGATTTGGTCTTAAATTTTATCTAAAATCAGTCCGGACTAGACCGATTACACCCTTACCAATTAATAGCAAAACTAGCTCTGTTAACTAGCTTCTAAAAACTTCCCCTTTCTTTAATAATCTATTATATGTACCCTAGCTTACAAAGCCATCATTCTTAACTTTTGTTATATGAAATAAATCGTATACTTTTAAGAAATGCAAGTCCTGCAGTCTTTTAGAAAACAAAAATAGACACACTTTGGACATAAATGAAAAGTTTAGTTTTTTCTTTTATGGTAGATCCCACTTTTATTTAAATAACTGCACAAAACCTGCACACATGGACATATTAGGCTGCTGCATCTTGCTCAAATATTTACGCCCAAATTAAGTTTTGGAATGGTTCAATATCTACAATTAAATTAGTGTCTCTAGGTGTCTATATATGAACCATCTATATATCCTACGGTGGATGCATTCTGGGAAATTTATCTCTTCTACTCTTTCTCAAATAGTTCAAATTTATTTTGTATTTTATTTTTAGAATTTTTTAATAATTTGCACTACAAAAAAACTGTTTATTTGTGGCCAGTTAATACCAGCGAAATGACTATTTACAGCCAAAATTAATATGTTTTGGTCATAAATAATCTTTTCACCGTAATTAAATGGTCACAAAAACCCATTTTTCTTGTAGTGTTGGTGTTATTCCGGTTTGATGTATCAAATTAATGGAGGGATAAATAATAAAGAAAATATTAAAGTTATTGGGTCATTAAAACTTATCCCTCAATATGACTTTTTTATTTATTAAAAAAAATACAAACACAAAAAGATGGAGAGAATTTAAGATTTTAGTTTTCATTTTTATGTTTTCGGACTCCTTTTATTTTAACCAGAATCTCTCAAGTTTTATTTTGCCTTTTAAGGATTCCTAACGTAATGTGATACTAATTAATTTATACTTGCGGGTAACATTGGGGTGTAATTTGTGGACGGAAGATATGCTTAAAACTAAATTTAATAAAATAATAATAATTAAATAAATGGGAAAAAGGCTCCTCACTGACAAAGTTTACTGAGACTTTGTACACATTGTTAAAATTAGTATTAAAGTTTGCTTTTCGTTTATGTATCTATATATCATTTTTTTTTGAACTTTTTTTACTTAATAGTTAAGAAAATGATTATTAGTGAAGTTGTATATTTTTTAAATTTTTCTTTAATGATTAAGAATGTTAAAAAATAATAAAAAAATAAAATTTTAACTATACAAAATAATAAAAAACAAGTAAAAGGATGATAAGCTTATAGGTATCCAAAAGCCATGTAACGAATCTTGACCTAAAAGTCTATTTCCAAACAGTGTTATATGATAAGTAGAGAGGCAGCACCGGATGTCCTAGGAACATTCCGATGCCGAAGTTTGTGAAGTATATGAGAGTAAGTGTATGTAAATAGTGAGAGCCCAATTCGTTACCTTTTGAGGGTTACTTATAGAAGGATTCGTTGGTAACTGAAAATGGTTGCTACTCCTAGCACTACGGATCATCCATGATCCCTAGATGATCAGGACGGATAGCTCCTATATTCCTAGAGTTATCCCTTTTTGAATGTTCCTATCTTGTAGGAGTTATCTTATCTGAGGTGGTTATTTCAACTGGCATTTATTTCTAACTTTTAAGGGGTTATTTTTCATGTGGACTGGTTCTTTAATCGCGAGTCAGATCACTAGGAGCCTTAAAAATCCCTTCCAAGTGTCCAAAAGAACCCTTAAACAACTTCTATCTCGCAAACTTGAGTTCATGATAAGATGGAACTTCGCTCACAAGGTTAGATTTAGGATATAAAAGTAATAATGGAAAGTGAGACAGCTATGCGAGTGTTTAAACTACAATTATAGCATGATTTTAATTGGCAAATGTAGGCAGTGCCCTCATTCGACTTGAATGCCAATGACCTAATACTTAGGCAGGCTAATCTGTTGGGTTAAGTGAAATAAAAAATTTCTTCATATTTGCATAATATCTCTTTAAATTGGTTTACATTAGATTATGCATCTTCAAAATTTTGCATAGCTATGAATAGTATTTCTTCAAATTTGAAGAAATATTATTCACTCTCCAAATATTATTTTACTATTTTTCTCTCTCCTACCCATTAAAATCAACTTTATAGAATTTGTATTAAGATGATTTTAATATATGAAATTTGTATTAAGTTGATGATACAAAGTATTTTTAATACATATTAATATTTATCGATAAAATTGGTCATTTTGATATATGAAATTGGTAATATTTTTTTCTTTGATAACAAGACTAGCTTTATTCATTTGAAAAAAAAAAACTACAAGGCATCATGCTCAATGATATGTGAAACCACTTCAGGGAATGAGTTCCACCACACCATTAAGTCATGAAGATGCCATGAATATTTAGCCAAACAATCGGCTGTAGCATTGGCAATACAACCTCTATGTTGTATTACAACTTTAGGGAACCTTAGTAACATATTTCTAATCTCAAGAACTAGACTTCCCCAAATAGACATAGACTCCTCCCCTTTTGTAAGCTCTTGCACAACCAAAAGAGTATCACTTTCCACTTGAAGGTCATGAATTCCTAAAGGCAAACATAATTGTAGGCCCCTTAGTAGTGCCAGCAATTCCACTTCCATAGGATCAATAATCTCATGCTCGGGTTTACTAGCTGTAAAAAGCACCTTCCCAGTTTC
The DNA here is from genome assembly GCF_004785595.1 of Juglans microcarpa x Juglans regia. Taxonomy (NCBI): domain Eukaryota; kingdom Viridiplantae; phylum Streptophyta; class Magnoliopsida; order Fagales; family Juglandaceae; genus Juglans; species Juglans microcarpa x Juglans regia. The sequence goes on along the minus strand of NC_054594.1, from coordinate 23,044,497 downwards.
ATCTCGTAGTATCATCCCCTCACCAGATCTACCTTGATCATGAAATAGAGCCCCATCAACATTTAGATTTAGACTACCAATAGGTGGGTGGAGCTAGCCACAATGAGGTTTAGAACCCATCTGCTATTCTGCTATTGCACACTCATATTCCTTTGCAATTGAGAGAGCATGATCTATTGCTTGTTATGGACCTATCCGCTTATTTTCAAAAATTAATTGGTTTCTGCTATACCAAATACCCCAAGCACATAAGAATAGCTTTTCCAATTCCCCAGATTTGTTCCTTCGAACTACTCTCTCCACAATATGTATAAAATCTGTTTGAACAACATTTTCTTTTAAGAAAGTAAACTGAGAAAGTAGAACATCTTGAAGTCTAGAACAATATAGTACGGCATGACTTATATCCTCTTCCTCCATGTAACACCATCTACACCTTGCATCTGTCAGCACTTTCTTTACTTGTAAGTTTTTTAAAGTTGGCAAACCATTATGACAAACTCTCCATGCAAAAATCTTGACTCTATTTGGTACCTGCAATGACCAGATTCTTCTCCACATCTTCCTTTGCTCCTCTCCATATGATACCTCCCCTAACTGCCTCTCTTCTTGAGATGCTAAAAGCAACTTGTATGCACTTCGAACACTAAACAACACATTCTTCTTAGGCTCCCATATTATAGTATCAGGTCTATTATTAGTAGGAAGTGGTAACTTGAAGACATCATATGCTTCTCTTGGGGGTAAAAATCTAGTAATCTTTTCCATATCCCATCTCTTAGTGTTATCATCAATAAGCTCAGAAACTGTCCAATCCATCTGTGCTTGTGAGACAAATTCTGGGACTGGGATAAGTTTATGATGAGGCAGCCAGTAATCTGTCCAAATGTTGATGGCCTTACCATCACCTACCCTCCATCAACATCCTTGTAAAAGTAAGCTTTTTGCCTCCCATATACCCCTCCATACATAGGATGATGTTGCACCTATCTTAGCATCTTTAAAACTTGTTGTTGGAAAATACTTGGCTTTAAAGATGTTATACAGCAGTGAGTTTTCCTTCTTTAGGATCCTCCATCCCTGTTTGGCTAGAAGAGCCATGTTGAAATTGTGCAAGTCTTTAAAACCCATACCACCATGGCCTTTTGACTTGCATAGTTTTCTCCAACTTACCCATCTAATTTTATTTTCTTCATTCCTTTGATCTCATCAGAACTTAGCAATCAAATTCTCTAACTCAGAACACAAAGACATAGGAAGCTTAAAGCAGCTCATAGAGTAAGTAGGAATAGATAGTACAATATGGTGCTAATTGCAAAATATATAAAACTAATAATTTTAAGAAAAAAATAAAAAAATAATAATATTTTACTAATATTTAGTTCAAAAAACATCTTAATTAGAAATGATCAATTACAAATATGCATAATCCAATATGGATGTTTTTCTTGATATGTAAAATCAATCTTAAAAGATGTTATTTTGAAGATGCATATAGAAAAATCAATGTTAGTGCTAAAAAATGTATCATTTTTAACTCCTCACACCAGGTTAGTTTAACTCCTCACACCAGGTTAGAAAAACTATTTTTTGAAAGCCTAGTACAATATCCTTATAAAAAGAAGACATATCAAAGCAATAATGTGGGAAGAAATAAATTAGATCAATTTTATAATAAAAATAATTTTAAAATTTAATATATCACATCAAATAATGTCAATTTATAAATTTATTTCTATGAAATATTTTTATGGTATTTATCTTATTTAATACATCTAAGAGAAACAAACACTAAATAAATATATTATTTGGATTAGTCTAATAATTAGCCAAATGAACGTCCTAATACATAGGATCTATTTAGATAGTGAGATAAAATAAAATGAGTTGAGATAATTTATGAAGAACAAGAAGATTCTTAGTTGAAATGAGATAAAATGAGAACCTATGTATCCAAGCGGCCCTTATGCTGGCTAATGTCATGAAATAATGATAATCTTACTACTATTTTATCATATTTTTAATACTTTTTTTATTTTTAAATTTTTTTTATTTAATAGTTAAGAAAATAATTATTAATAAAATTGTATATTTTTAAAATATTTTGTTTAATGATTAAGAATGTTAAATAATAATAAAAAAATAAAATTTTAAATATACACAAAATAGTAAAGAACAGGCAAAAGAATAGTAAGCTTATCCGTATCCAAAATCATGCGCAATCATGTAACGAATCTTTTTTTTTTTTAAATGTAATGTAACGAATCTTGACCTAAAAGTAGTATACACGTGCATTTTCCGTACGACTAAAGCAGGGCTGTAGCATGGCTCTTTTCGAAATGCACAGTACGATTATTACATGGTCTGTCTTTCGGTGAAAGGTGTGGGACCTCGACATGATTCTTTGTTCGGATGAATCCAAAAATGAGAGGACATGATTATTTTCTCTACAATAATGCTTTGTCTCCTTTCTCTATATTTATTAAGTAAACAAAACTAATAAGGAAATATTTTATTATATATTTGTAAACATTTTACATCTTAAATATGACGTCGGGATGATATAAAAAAATAAAATAAAATTGCCTTCCTCTGGACAAATTCGGGCTAGCACTACTCCAGCATCTTTATATATTCTATCGCTGTACCATTTTTGAGTTTTATTAATATTATTCACGTAATATTTATTTTTATTTTTAAAATATTTTTAAATTTATTATTATTAATTTAATTAAGTTATTCTACTCATCATCTATATATTACATATTTAATAAGAAAATTAATAAATTATGTGCAGTATATAATATAAGATTAATTATGTGTGATATATAATGTTTATTAAAATTATCAAAAACGACATTATATAATGTTTTGGAAATTAATTTTTACGAGCAATGCAAGTTTTTTAATGGTTCAACATCTACAGTTCAATAAGGCTTAAGTATTTGAGGTGTCTATATATGAATGATCTACAATTCAATAACTTAATGTGATACTAATTTAAACTTTGGGTAACATTGGGTAATAGTTTGTGGACGGAAAATATGCTTAAACTAACTTTTAAAACAGTATATTAATTTATATAAAAAATATATATATATATATTTTATAATAAATTTCATTTTTTTAAAATAAATAAACTATTCTTATATATTCAATAACTATATATAACATTGTCTTTTTAAAAAATATTATCAGTCTTATTCTGAAAAAAGACCAATACAACTAGAAAAATGCTTGGATGATTCATCAACGTGCCCTTACTACACATCATCATTTATATATTATATACTTGATAAAATTTTTTTAAAAAAAATATAGTATATAGCGAGGTGAAGATAGAAAAAATTTAATTGTAAGTGATTTTGTGTACTAATACATACATCCATTCGATATGATTAGTTAAAAAATAAATTTTATTAAAAATAATACTAATTTAAATTTAGAATATAAAAATAATAATATTAATATGTAGATTTATACGGAAATTTATTTATATATAATAAAATTTGAGGGGATGATAAATTTTTTTTAAAATATTATTTTTCAGATTTGACATATATTACTGTTTAAACGTGGCATGAGGTCGGGGATCACATGTCACACAGCTGACGAGGGTCCTAGCAGAGTCTACGTCTAGTCATGTTCCCTTCAAGTATGTGAGGGCAGAAGAAGGCTCGTGCATCTTTACATAATCTCTATCCTTTAGGCTTTTTGGATTCAAAAAGATTAAAGTGCTACTCCGAACAACGGAGATCAACATTTGAGCAACAAATTAGCAAGTTCGCTCCATTGCCTTGGTTCTCCAGGTACGTATGTCTGTCTATATATCCTTAAGTGTAATTATGTTGTTATTACAAATTTTTTAATAATTTGGTGTTAAGTTTTCGTTTTTTTTTTTTAATTTTTTTAGTTCCGGTTTGATGTTTCAAATTAATGGAGGGATTAATAATAAATAAAATATTAATGTTATTGGGTCATTGAACACTTATCGCTGATATGAACTTTTTGATTTATTAAAAAAATACAAACACAAAAAAGTAGATAGAATTTAAGATTTTAATCTTCATCTTTATGTTTTTGGACTCCTTTTATTTTAACCAGTATCCCTCAAATTTTATCTTTCCTTTTTGGGTTTTTGTAAATTCCTAATGGTTTTTTTTCAAGTTGTTATTAAACGTTTTTTTTTTTTTAAACTATCTAGTTTTTTTTTAATTAATTTAGAATTCTTCTTAAATTTTTAGGATCAAAATCACTTTTATATTTCTTTTCTATCAAACTAAGTAAAGGAACGTTAATAGATTTAAAAAAATAAAATAAAATTTAAACTAAATTTAATAAAATAATAATAATTAAATTAACTAAATTTAATTAACTTATACACTACTCTATAAAATAATATATTATATATATCATAATATATTATATATTAAAAAATTTATTTAAAAATTTATATTTAAACATTTCGGTTTGGACCAGTCCAAAAAAGCCATAGCCTGGCACCGGACCGAAAACCAAAAGTCTCATATACTATGCATTGAGACTGACTGTCATTATTTTTGGTCTGGTTTGGCTCGAACTAAACCGTTTGATCTGGTCAGTTTTCTGGTTCGGACCGAAAATCTTTCACCCCTAATCTAGAGTATCTTTCCATACCCTAGTTTCTGTTCCTTGTTGCTGAAGTCTGATGGAGAATTTGTTTACCTCCTAAAGCAAAGTTGAGTTATTGAGTGCCCGAACATTTGGGATGCACCATCCAGTGGTTGAGCATAGATCTTTGACCTGTAAGTGAGAATAAGTGATGAAAAAACCCTTATGAACTAAGGAGTTCCCAAATTGAAAAGAACTTCAACCCTCTCGAATAATTCATTGGCTTTCTTTATGAATTATGGGTAGAATTTACATATAGTCTTCCACGTTGGTGAATGGAAGTAGTAAGGCACTCCCCTAATGCTTTAGCACCTTCAATATTGGAATGGAAGAAAGAAAACCTCAAGATAAAGGGATGCATGATTTCTAGCTTTTGCACCTTTTATATTGGAATGGAAGAAATTGACAAGTATCCCTCAAAACACTTACCTTAATCCTATTAGAAAAGCATGTTTTTTGTACATCTTCCTTAAGGGCACAAGATAAGCTAATGAAATTGTCCAATCTAGTTTAGTGGGAAGCTTAATTTGTCTTAGTTGTTACATGTTAGTGACAATTTGTATGCAAATACATGGAGTAGATAGTTGTATTATTTCTAGAATATGAGGTCTGCTCTCTATTCGTATTAACAATTTAGTAGCTTGCATTTTTCTATAAGAAACTTTTGTTAAAATTATAGAGAAATTTTATTGTTTGTATTAGGAATAGAGACTTGTACTACTTCTTTAGAATATGAGCAGGGAGACACTGTCCACTCGTATTAAGGAATTTGAGGAAAAGCATGCTAGGTTGACTAGAAATGCTAACGAGTGTTGTATGTATAAAGTGCATGAGCAGTTACGTAATGTAAACGAGAAGGCGTATAAGCCTGTGCTGGTTGCCATCGGTCCTTACAACGATCAAAGCAAGGTTGGCCAGGGGTTTATGGAAATGCATAAATTGCGATATCTACATCAAATGCTTAAAAGAACGAAAGGAAGTGTAGAAACATACATTGCCACCTTGAAAGAATTGGAAGAAAGAGCTCGTAATTGCTATGGAGAACACATTAGCCACACCCCAGAGGAGTTTGTAGAAATGATGGTACTTGATGGGTGTTTCATTATTGAGTTGTTCCACAAGTATGAAATCTACAGGAAAACAGGAGATTATCATGAAGATGACCCAATCTTTCAAATGTGGTGGGTGCGCTCTAGAATAGCTTGTGATCTACTGTTATTTGAAAATCAACTTCCATTCTTTGTTTTGGATAAATTGTTCGGAATGAGTGAGAGTAACAACACAATACTTCATAACAGATCCAAAAAGTTAGGAGAACACGTTGTCGATATTGATGAGGAGAAAGATGGAATTAGTATTGAAAGCTCTACTTCCATAGCTCTGGTTATCCAGGCACGACTTAATGATCTTGCCCTCAATTTTTTCTCTTGCTTTTTACCATTTGAATGGAATGTTGATGCATCGAGTTATAATTCAACCGAAAAGATTAAGCATCTACTTTGTTTGGCGCATGAAGCTCTCACCCCTTCACTTCTAGACATGGTACATCAACGTTTAACGGTCAGGTTCAGAATCAAGAATGCAGAGTTTGAGCATCTCCTTGGTCTCATACATGCAACAATTAGTATTTCATTACTTGATACGGAAATAGATCATGCTAGTGAACGTCAAAAGGCAAGAGTCAAGCTCAAGAATGTAGAGATATTTAAGTGCCTATTTGGTCTGATTCATGAAGCTATCATTCCATTACTTGCAAAAATGGAAAACATGAGGAAGACAATTCCGTACACCAGCAAATTTCAGAAACCTAGATTCCAAGTCATTATGGTAGAGATTGAAAATGAAGACTGGGAATCAATTCCGTTTGGCTCAGAGTTTCAAGAGGCTGGAGTTGAATTCAATATGGCAAAGAAATTTAAGGATGGTCTATTTGAGATTTTGAGCTGGACAGCAATACCTTATGCCATTGAACTTCAAGAGGCTGGAATTGAATTCGACAAAGCAAAGAAATTTAAGGATCTACTTGCTTATCGAAATAGGAATGAAGACCAGAAGTCAAAACCGTGTGAAACATGGACGCAAATGGATGGAGTTGAATTAAAGACAGTACAGAAATTGAAGCATCTACTTTGTTTGGACAAGATTGAAAATTGGAAGTCAGTACCTTACGACAAAGAGCTTCAGGAAGCTGGAGTCGAATTCAACAAGGCAAAGAAATTTAAGCGTCTACTTGCTCTTAGAGATATTGAAGCTAGGAACATACATGGTGCCACAGAGCTTCAAGAGGCTGGAATCAAATTCAAGAAGGTAGAGAAATCTAATGTGTTTTCCATAAAGTTCAACAATGGGCTAATGGAGATTTCACCTTTGAGCATACAAGATCAGACAGAGACTTACTTACGAAATCTAATTGCATATGAGCAATACTGTCATCCACCCTACGAAGTGAATTACATCTACAACTATGTGTGCTTCATGGATCATCTCATTAACACTCCAAAGGATGTTGAGTTACTTCGTCGAAGAGGAATTATCCATAATAATTTGGGTGATGATGAAACTATTTCCACCATGGTTAACAAGCTTGGTCACTATGTCGGTTTTTCAATCAACATTTATGCTAGAACTATCATGGATGTGAACATGCATTGTAGGAGACGCAGGAATGTATGGATGGCAAAATTAAGGCGTGATTATTTCAACAGTCCTTGGGCATGGATTTCATTTATGGCTGCTTTCTTATTGCTTGCACTTACAATTGTACAAACCATATTTTCTATTATTCCGTAAGTTTTGGGTGCTGCTTGATGTGTGTTCTCTTAATTAGTAAATGTAATAAATATCGAACAATAAGATTTTACCAAGTAAGAGTGACTTATTATCTTTTGTTGAGTTATTTATATATGAATCATGTTTTATTGAATGAAATTGATTGGCCACGGGTGAGTGCTTAGGCTAATACACGAAATAGGCTAAGATGGATAAGACTATCCGTGCATCCAATTTAGCCTATTCCATGTTTTAACTCGGGCCCCTAGCAGTGCAATTAATAGCACTGCTCTTGAATAACAACGTGGAATGAATTTCTCATTGCTTAGACAGCCGTACGACAAGGCTACATATTATCTAGTAGTGTTATTCCTCACATGGTTAGAAGACCACCATAGCGGCAAGGCTACGTATTATCATGAAATTTTATATATCATTCTTCTTGCCTTTTGAGATGCAAAATTACTTATCAAATTTTTATACTCAATATTTGTTAATATGTTATTTTCAATAGATAAAATGGCCAATCTATTTAGCTCCGTTTGGATTGAGATAAGAGATGAAATGAGATGAAATGATTTATAAACAGTTGTGAGATTTATGAGTTGAAATTTGTGAATAGTAATGAGATGAGTTGATCTCAACTCATCTAATCTTTCTTCTAATGACACTGTTGAATGTAAATATGGTTTTATTAATTTTAGTTTTGAAAAACTTCTTTCTTCGGGTGCAATTGTCACAAGTATTGCAATAACATTCTATAAGCAGTGCATGCAATTGGAAAAGAATCTAACTTTTTAATATAATCTAATGCTTCTATTGGATTACTGCTAGTATCTATTTGCAAAACCTTCTTTTAATACTTTTAATTCTGAAAACAAATCTAAACCAAGAATATTCACCTTATTTTAGAAAACTTTCCAAACTAAGAAACTTTTTTCTCAAATCATCATCCTCTAAAGATCTTAGTTTTTTTTCAAGTAGGAAATAAGAAAATTACTCTATAGCATCATCAATATATGTCATACCAAATAATATTCAAACCTAATAAAAACTCAAAAATTTCATTCCCATTGTTGCTAAGCATGTGGCCCCACTCCTTAATTGTTTTAGGATCTTCATTAGTGTTTGCTAAATGAACTAGAAGTGTAACAACCTCAGAAAACCCCAAACAAGTTAATATAGAACGCAAAATAAAGGCAAGCAAGCAAGAAATGGCTAGAAAATTAACAAGATTATGATCTTGAATAGGTGGTGGGCCTGACCATGGCAGTCTCCTAGAGTGCATGGGTGATAGTACTGGCTGATTGTCTAGTGCAAATTTGGTGCCTTTGATGGGTTGAGGGGCGATGGAAGCTAGCACACTTGAATGTGGTGTGGCAATACTAGAATTTTTGGTCATTGACATACGTAGCCTATTTTCTAAAAAATGCTTCTTGGATTTTATTGGATAGGTGTGGGGGAACAAGTTAGGCAAATGATCATTGACGGATGAGTGGTCTTGATCATGATGGATCTCATAGAGATTTCAATGGATTCCATGCCAAATTCCCTCCTTTTTATGGTCTGCCATTGAAAGTGTAGTCAATTCAATTAATGCTGATCATGATTTTGTTATCTTCCCTTTGTTACTTAATCTTTCGAGTCAATAATCATAATGTCATGTGCAGGGCCACTCAACTCAAAGTTTAGCCACTTGTAATTTTTGTACTAATCCAATAACCAAAAGAAATTAATTTCCAATCAGAAATACATATAACTTCCTACTAGAAATATGATCCAGCTTTTGACCCATATATATATATATATATTTTCTAAAGTGACTTCATTAGTAAAAGAGCATTTGTACAAGAGTAGATTATATTACAAACCATTATATGAGATCATGCTTCTAGTACCTAAGGGAGGGTCATTCCCACTATGAAAATCTAATAAATATGGTCGTATTTCTATCAGAGGGATTTTTTCAAACTTATTGTTGGAATATGCTCATTGCACTATTGAATGTGCACATCGATTTTGTGATTGATGTATCTTGATTGCTCTCCATTCTTTCAGCTCTTTTAACAAAAATTTGGTATCCCTTGTTACTCCTTCTGATTCCCAATTGTTTGATTTTTGTGGATGATTAATGCTATTGATAACATTTAGTGAATCCCCTTCAATGATAACTTTTCTGATATTTCTTTTGAATGCTTCTTGAACTCCTATGTAGGCTGCCATCGCTTCACTCTGATTTGGATTAGTACTCCATACAAACCTGGTCACTACAAATTGAAACTTCTCCATTTTTTTATCTGCAAGCTGCTGTTGATGTACTACCATGTTGTCTCACTGCAGCATCAAATGTGATGGATTAGGTGTCTTCGAATTCAGGTGGTTTCCAATTCCAATTAGAGTTGAGTTCTGAACATTTCCACTCCCATGCTTTACAATGTTCCTGATACATGTCTAAGGTTTTTTTGACAAATTGATCTACTGCTATGTTGTTGTTTGCATGAATTTTTTTATTTCTAGTGAACCAAATATTATCCATTGCCACAATAATAAAAATCTATAAATGATGTACTTCTTCATCAAAGAGATTTAGCTTGGTAGGGTTAAGAATATTTTCAATCCAAGTCCTAATGCCTAAAGGTTTGAATGCTTCTATGTCTAGTGGCCAAGGTGATTGTCTCCAAAGAATTCTTGTGAAAAGGCAGCTTAGAAAAAGATGCTCATTAGTCTCCTCCTCCTGATGACAAATAGGACAGATTTTTCGATCCTCAGAAAGTGCTATAAACCTCCTAGGGAGGCTCTTAGTAATTACCATGTCATTTAACACTTTCCAAAGGAAGAGCTTCAGCATGTCTTGAAGATTATGGGACTAGAGTTTTTTCCATGGGGGAGTGAGATTTGTTGAATTTTGTTGGAGACCAATAGCTGCATAAGCTAATTTTACAGAAAAAAGACCTGATGTATGTTGAATCCATCTTGAATTGTCCTGCTGATTGTGATGATGGTGCTCAGTTAGATGGATTTTTTTTTTTTAATTTCAATTACTGTTTCTTGAGTAAAAAGAGTTTGTAGCAAAATTATGTTCTATCTTCTTGGCTCCTCAAGAATGAGTTTAGAAACTGTCATTTGAGGGTCTTGCCATGTATCCGGTATTTTTGGTTTTGGAGTGAATCCATCAATAGAAGGTACCCATGGGTCTGACCAAACTTTAGTTCCTACCCATTGTAGATCTAGATATTGAGATTCAAGAGAATGAAGTCTTTTTGTTTGAGAATGCTTTTCCAAAAAACTGGAATCTGTTGGTTTTGCAAAGATATTGCTCCAATTGAGTGTCTCATGTATTTTTGGATGAGCATTTCTTTGCATGTGCTTGTTTCCTTATTGATAAGGTGACAGGTAACTTTGCTCAGAAGGGCTTTATTGAAGTTTGTTGCAGTTCTCATTCCTAGACCTCCTAAGAATTTAGGTTGGCAAATTGATTTCCAAGATTTTGGTGTAAGATTGTGAGCTTTGTTAGCCTTAAAGCCCCACTAGAACCTCATTTGAATTCTATCAATTTTTTTGGTGATTTTCTTAGGAAGCCAAGTAGTAGCCATAGTATAGGAAGAAATGCTTTTGACCCATATGGTCTGCCTATTTGTAGATATTGCTATATAATTGGCCCAAAATTAATCTCCAGCCATAGTCTCTTAAAAGATAAGGGCTTTGATCGTGAGTAGCAACAAGATGGTTCACAGGGCCCCTATTATCCTCTTCATTTTCCTCTTATTAATTTCGACTTATGAATTGGCTCCATTGGAAGCCAGTAGAAAAATTCCACAAGTAAAAGCTTAACATTATTTCAATCTACTTTCTCTTAATTTCCCTTGCCTTTTACATATATGAGTTGAGTGGAATTGGATTCCCCTGCCTAATATTTTTAGTCATTTTTCCTCTTCCATGGCTTTTTTAACAAGTGTAGTCAATTCAATGCTTTTCTCTTTAATTTTTCCAACGTTATTTTTTTCTTGGAGTCACCATATATATATGTTATAAAGTCATGTATGTGTGTGTGTGTATATATATATATATATATATAGCTAGAGGGAATTTTTCTCTCTCTAGCAACAAAGACCTCTCTCCACCACTCGAGATTCTCTCCGTTCACTCTGGGGGGAGGGGGTTGGAGCTTCAGCTCCACCCACCCTCCCCCTTCGGTGGACCTGTTTTCTGTTTCAAGTTGCCTTTATATTTTTTCTCCTATAGTTTTCCGTCCATAGCACTGAAATATGCCGATCTACTATCTTTCGACGTCCTTAGACTAACATGCGCCCCACTACCAAACTCTCCAGTCGCCGATCTACCAGTAGGTAGAAGAAAGCAGTTCAAAAGTGCGGCACCCTTGGGACCAGCGACATCAGATATTTTAGATCCAAACTACACTTTCACTCCCAGGGTGGCACGTTAGCTGCACGCGCCACCACAATCAGTGGTGGTCTTTCGCCGGTGATTCGACACAATTTCTGGTTGCTACTACCCTATGTTCCTGCTTTTCCTAACCAGTGATAAAGTTAAAGTGGTCGTGAAAGTCTCTTTCAGATAATCCAAACCAATAAAATGTAGAACACAACTCTAGCCATAATATTATAGTCTATTTATCATACTATGTAAAAACTATTTCAAGCGGCTTCCCCTTGCAAGAAATGGGTGAGAGCGAAGTTTTTATATCCAGATCTTTCTTTTCTTATTTCTAGTATTGTATATGTTGACTTTGAGAAGACTGTAGAAGGCTCACACTCCATCGAACCTTGTATCCTGTAATCTATTAGTTCATCTATGACATGCTTACTTGCTTATATATATATATATATATATTTATATTGTCCGCATTGACGGAAGATTCCAAAAGTGCAATCAATTCTATGCAATTATGCAAGCGAGAGAGCAAAAAAAATTTTTGCTTGTAAGAATCGGCTAGAGAAAAGTCAGAGTTTCTCTATCTAGGAGGTGGAAATCTATCCTGCACTTACGGTTGCTCCTTTTCACGTAATTATTTTATATACAAAGAAGAAGTTCAAACATCAACATTTTGACTGTCAAACCGTTCTTAGTTTTCAATCCAAACAATAGCCACTTCTATTACGGTTTCAACATCAACATCAAATGGAAATCGATTCACTGATCCTTCAAACAAAAGCTTTTTCATGGAATGATCTCAATCTTCAACCTACTCCAGAGACAACAAAAGCTACTTCAGATAAAATCCTGACATGAAGGTTAGTTGTAGACAGACCTTTGAACAAATATGCAATTCATTCTAGTATTAAAGCCTCTTGGAACTTTCTCCAAAACTTTCTCATTGAAGACATGGATATAAATAAGTTTATATTCACCTTTAGAACTTCTCAAGACAAGTTAAGAGTGCTGAATCAAGCCCCTTGGAATATCAAAGGGCACTTGCTTATTTTGAAACCATGGTCTCCGAGAGCCACTTTCCATGAAATCAATTTAAATCATGCAATTTTTAATGTACAAATTCATGGACTACCCCTAGATCGCATCACTCTCAATAATGCAATAGAAATTGAGAAAGCCCTTGGTAATTTGATCAAAATTGAGGAAGATCCTCTTTATGGTTTAGCTTTCAGAAAATTTATTAGAATCAAAGTTGAGCTAGATGTCACAAAACCACTTCAACAAGGGTTTATGATGCCAAGACTCGGCAACCATGAAATATGGATAGCTCTAAAATATGAAAAGTTGTCAGACTTTTGTATGCATGTGGAAGGCTTGGTCATTCCCAAATTTTTTGTGGTTTCTTAAGCTCATCACCAACAAGATTAAAGTATGGCCCTTGGATACAAGCAGAGTTTCAAAACAACTTTGAAAATAGTCAGGCTTTTCATCAAATGGGTGCTGGGCAGTATGAAGAAACAGAGCATATTGAAGATTTCTCTCCTTCGGGTTCAACCATAGGCACTTATAACAAAGGAAAACAAGCTCTAAATACGAGTAAATAACATGAGCTTGCTCTTAAGGGCCAGAGCTACTTTTGCAGTGACCATATTGAACAAATTTCAGCAAGCAAGTTAGACTTACATCATTTGCTTTCAACTCCATCAAGCTCTCTGCAACCGGGCGAAATTTCCATGAGAGAAGATGCAGCAACACAGTATAGCTACAATGATCCCAACTCATTAATTTCTTCACCAAGAAACATTAATTTCTTCACTGTTCAGCCAACTATAGAATCGAACAGCCTCACTTCGAATTGTAGCAAAATATCCCTTTTTTCTCCATTCGCAGAAGAGCAGGTGGCAGACAAATTTAGTACTCGGGTACATGAATATTCTCCTTTACTCTCTCGGCCATTGAGTCAATGCAAATTTGCCCCCCATGGAGAACTCAATGGAAGCATATATATACGGCAATTCAGAAATACAACACTTAGAAGGAAAAACTCGGAATTGGGCTAGGGCTTGGGTTAGGCATTGGACTTGGGCTTAATTCGGGTTTTCAAAAGGAAACTAGGCCTTTATTTATGGACCCACAAGACATATATTCTAATAGGCCTCAGCACTTCTTCTTTGGTAATAAGCCTGAACTCCTCTACAAGCCTTCAGAAGTCATCAGCCCGTTAATAGCCAAAAGCATAGCCCTTCAGCTTCAAGTGAACCAGATGTTTTTACTACTGTCACTCCTTCATGTCCAGCTTCTGAAAAAGTCTTGGAATTGCATCCAAATAAGATACATATTCAATAGCTAGAAGATTTAGATGTTCATTGTGAAAATAATCCCATGTAGATTGAAATGGCAACTGATCCTTAACAAGTTGGCCGAATAATACTCTCCTCCAAAAGGCAGCAACATGTTGAGTCTACTGATGCTCCAAAAGGAAAATCCCAACACCTCATCAAAGTGGAGAAAATAAATCCAATTGAATGCCATTCTCCAAAGCAACAAACAGAGGAAGATTCAATGGCACTAACTATCCTGGCAATGCACTCAGGCTCAGTAGGAAAGGAAAAAAAAAATCAAAAGGCAAAGCAAAAATCAATCCATATAGCAAGCCACCAACACACACACGTGGAAAGTCCAAATCAGCTTGTGAGGCAAGCTTAAAAATGCCTCCACCAGCCAAGTGAAGATAATGACATGGAATTGTAGGGGATTAGCCCATCCCAAAGCAATTAGAAACTTAAAGGCTAATATTAGGAAATATAATCCGGATGTAGTTTTTTTGTAATAAACCTTGATGACGGATGATCGCACCATATCTATTGTAAATAGTTTAGGTTTCTATTATTTTGTTCACATTCCAGCAGTTTATAAAAAAAATAGGCTTTTTACTTTTTTGGAGACCAGGTGTAGAAATAGAACCTGTAAATATAAATATTAATGCAATATCAGTTTTAGTCTACTTTAATCCTACACATCAACCATGGCTGATTACTTATGTATATGCACCGACCCAATGGAACAACAAAGCTAGCTTTTAGAGTCATTTAGATTCATTATATCAAGCTATTCTAAGGCCTTGGATTTGTCTGAGAGATTTCAACGACCTCATTGATTAATCTAAAAAATATGGAGGAAGACCTATCTCTTACAATCCTTATAAGGGTTTAAAAGCTCTCATGGATAGGAATGGTCTCATAGACATTGGCTACATGGGCCCAAAGTTTACATGGACCAATAATAGATAGGGTCAAGCACTCATAAGAGAAAGATTAGACCAAGCGATTGCAAATCAAGAATGGCGATTACTTTTTTTCAAATGCAACACTGCAACATCTTGCCTCATCAGCATCTGATCATCATCCCATCTTGTTATATACCACGGCCAATAATCGTCAAGCCCCTTCTTTCAAGTTTGAAGAATTCTGGACCCGTGAGCTATTAAGCCATCAAATAATCAGTGAAGCATGGAGTAAACCCCACCTGGGAAATTCATCTTACATTCTATGCAATAAAATCAAATCAACCAAAGAAGCACTTAAAGTTTGGAACAAAGATCACTTCGGAAAGATCAACCACAATATATATCAGATTGAAAGTGAGTTTCTCAAGGTACAAGATGATGTTATGACTCCTTCCAACCAAGAAAGAGAAAGATTTTTGCAACATAGACTTCACAAGCAATGAGAATATGAAGAAATATTATGGAGACAAAAATCTAGACTCACATGGCTTACCTCAACAGATCTCAATACCAAATTTTATCATCTGAAAACAACCATTCGGAGAAGAAAGAATGCTATTGAATCAATCAAATTGGCGCTAGGTAACTGGTCAATGGACCCTAATCTTATAGAGTTTTCTTTTCTTAATCATTTTAGAACTATATACTCCTGTTCGAATCCAAGTGTATTAGGACAACTGGATAATCTCTTTGAAAAGCAAATTTTGGATATAGAGAATGAATCACTAATTGTCATACCAGAAGAAAAGGAAATATTATAAGCTCTAAAACAAATTCTTAGCAATAAAACTCTAGGGCTAGATGGAATGGCAACTCTATTCTATAAGCATTATTGGAGTATTGTTAACAAAGAAGTCATATCGGCAGTTCAAAATTTCTTTAGCAGTGGGCAGCTTCTAAAGTAGATTAATCATACCAAAATCATTACTCTCATCCCAAAGACAACTAGTCCAAATAGTTGAAGCCAATATCGCCCTATCAGTCTCACAAATGTCAGCTACAAGATTATAACCAAAATCATGACTAATTTATCTTAAAATCCTACTCCTAAAAATCATCTCTCCACTCCAGACAGTCTTCGTTCTAGGAAGAAATATTAAGAAAAATACTATCATAGCTGATGAGCTCTTTTACCATCTCAAAAGGAAAATAGGAAAAAAATGTTTGATGGCAATAAAGCTTGACATGGAAAAGGTTTTTGATCAGGTGGAGTGAGATTTTCTTTTTATAGTGATGCAAAACCTGAGATTCAATCATAAATGGATAAATTTGATAAATGAGTGTATAACAACAGTGTCATTCCCTATTCTCATCAATGGTTCACCAATAGGCTTCTTCAAATCTCAAAGAGGTATTAGGCAAGGTGACCCAATATCACTTTTTCTTTTTATACTGGTCACAGAAGGTCTTTCAAGGATCCTATTAAAGGCTGAAGCCCAGCAGAAGCTGGAAGGGATTTGAATTAGTAGAAACAATCCAATAGTCTCACACTTATTACTTACAAATGACACAATTATTTTTGCAAATGCCACAAAAAAATAAAAATAAAAATGCTCAAAAGATTTCAGAGTGTCTTGCAAAATATTAAAGTTGTTCCGGACAGAAAATCAATTTGAGCAAATCTTCAATGTTTATCACCAGAAACACTAGCTAGGCGACAAGAACATCTATTTCTCAATGGCTGCCTTACAAAGAAACATCAGTAAGAATAAAATATCTAGGATTACATACTTCTTTCAGAGAAAGCAAAAAAGAAAACTACAGTTATATGTTGAGCAATGTGGGGAAAAAATTGGAAGGCTGGAAGTCAAAGTTACTAGCCCAGGCAGGCAGAACCATATTAATAAAGTCTGTAGTAAGTACGATACCAACATATCATATCAATACTTTCTACCTACCAAAATCAGTCCGCAAAATTATAGATACAACTTTAAAAAAATTTTGGTGTGGATTCTCGAAAGACAAAACTCATAATTTGACACTAAAGTGCTGGAAATCTATTTGTCAACCGAAGAAAGAAGGTGACCTTGGTATCAAATTGATGGAAAAGATGAATCAAGCTGTGATACCCTGCTTCTTCCTTCTTACGTACGCTTCGCTCTTTCTGATATATGTTCCATCTTCATGATGTAAGCAAATCCCAAGGGCAGGGATTATGTGATCATCTGCCCTTCTCACTAGCGACTGCGAGCCACGTTATGCGTGTCGAACCATGATGGCGTGCCTCGAAAGATATCGTGAGACTTCTAGGGCACGCCTAGTGTTTTAAACATACTAGAAATATTTATAAGGAGTATTCTCAGTGTTATTGAACTAAGTTTGATCTTAAATACGACAATCATAATATTCTTGAAGAGTTCCAAAAATATTATAATTGTCGGACATCATTTTTAATATTATTATTAAAATAATTTCAATTATTTAAGATATTATGAGATTTAAATTATGTTGAGAGCTTTTATTAATCAAATGGTTTTATTCTCTTTAATATGTTAAGTGAGACTTCATCATTTTATAATGATGAAGAATATTATTTTATAAACTAAAGTTAGTTTAAAATAATATTCAATTTTAATTCCTCTAAGCGTTTTTAATTAAGTTAATATTTACGTATTTTCAAATCAGTATTTGAGATCCACCGTTAGATCGTTATGTGGATCCCCAGACGAAGGGACTGTGTTAAATACCCAGACCCCCTCTCTTTCTCCCTCATTTCCCGTAGCTCTCTCTCTCTCCTCCCTCTCCCCAGCGTACAACGTACGCAGCCCATCTCCACCACCGCCCAATGGCCATCACCCTCCAACGAGTTTGGCCCTCCCATGCAATCACCTTCCCTGTCGCATGCACAAGAGACCCACGCACGGTTTCACCGTGCGCTGCCTCTAGCATCGCCATACGCGGTACCCACGGCTAGGGGTGTAAATTCAAACCGGTAAACCGAAAAACCGGTCCGGACCGGACCGGTTTTACCGGTTTTGAACTGGTCCGATCCGGGACCAGTTCTTAGAATGTGAAAACCGGCCAATTCCGGTTCGGTTCCGGTTTAGGCATTTTTTGGACCGAACCGGACCGGTTGATAAAAAAAAATATTTTTATATATAAGTTTTAAACAAAATATTATATATATATATATTAAATATTAATATATATAAGTTTTATATATAATGTATAATTATAAATTTGTACATTAAATGTTAATTTATAATTTCATATATATATATATTCATATATGAAATAATTTCATATTATAATTTATAAATTATTACATTAAATGTTAATACAATATATAAGTTTATAAATAATACTAATAGTCTAAACTATAGACTATAGTTATACTTATAATTAATACTAAAAGGTTTTACTAAAAGTTTATAACTAATACTAATATTAAATATATAATTTATAACTAATACTAATATATAACTTATAACTATATCAATAGTCTTAAAAAAAGGGGAAATCCGGACCGGACCGGACCGGAAACCGGAATTACTGGTTTAGGAGGGTAACCGGTGCGTAATCAGTTTTGGAAAATACAAAACCGGTACATACCGGTTTGGTCTTAGATTTTGTCCAAAACCATACTGGATCGGACCGGTTACACTCCTACCCATGGCCACCAAGCACTGCCATGGACCTCCATTTTCCTCCCCCTTCCTCCTCCACGTGACCCATGGCCAAAAGCCCTTCTCCACCGCACGGGCTTCCTCTCTTCACGCGCACGGGTTGCACACCCTCCACTGCCGTGCACTGCCACCCACGATAGATGACCACCACCTCTAGCCTCCTTAGGCCACCACCAAACTATCCCAACCGCCATTAGCTCCGATCTACCACCCATGCACGCACACTCTCCCTCACTCTTTCACGGGTTTCCCTCCCCCTTACACGGCCATTCCTCCCTCCTCCGCCGCGAGCCACTGTGGCTCTACCCCAGTGCCACCATGAGCTCCACCAGTAACCCCTCAGCCCAACCCTAGGTTCAAACCACCACTTTGACCGGTGCGTAGTCACTGCAAGTGATGGACAGCCACTGTGCGTGGTTGACTGCCACTGTACATGGCTAGATCTGCCGTGTTACGCTCCTTGCCATCATCACAAGGCCACCATGAGCTCTTCAAAGACTACACTTAGCTATCCAAACGCCTAAACAGTTAACGTACATGGGTTAGCCGCCACATACGACACTTTCGACATCATCGGCTGTGGCAATCAATGAGCAACGCATGGGTTATCCCGTCAATGGTATAATCCTCTATCCCTCGTTAATTATGTTAGATGTTGATTAGTCGACTAGGTTGTGGATTGTGCTGTTGGTATTTGTGGAGTTGTGGTATTGTGATGTGGTGCTGTGTGATGAAGTGTTGGGCTTATCTGTGTAGTGAAGTGATGTGATGTGATGCGTATGTGAGGTGTTAGGCATATCTGTGTTGGATGGAGATATGTTGTGTTGTGTAGTGTATTGGGAAGTGTTGGGCGTAATTGGGAAGTGTGCTGTGTTGTGTTGTGGATTGTGTTGTAATGGTGGCGTGGTGTATGTGAAATGGAAACAATACACGCTGAGTGTACTCTGTGTGTGTGTGGCGTAATGTGAGACAATGAGAGTATATGTAAAATATACCTTCCTGGCGTATTGTGGAACGGAATGAGTACGAGTGGAGTGTACTCAGTGGCGTAGTGCATGTAAAAGGAGTATACGTGGAGCGTACTCCATGTGATGGAGTGATGCACCATGTGGCGGATATGCCATAATTGTGATGTGGCGTATGTAAAGGGAGTACATGTGGAGTGTACTCCATGCGGTAGACTGGTGCACCATATGGCGAGTATGCCATAATGGTGATGCGGCGTAGTGAGTATGAGGGGAGTACATGCGGAATGTACTCCATGTGGTGGATTGATGCACCATATGGCGTGTATGCCATAGAGGTGATGTGGCGTAGTGCAAGTGAATGGAGTATACATGGAGTGTACTCCATGTGGTGGAGTGATGCACCATATGGTGGGTATGCCATAATGGTGATGTAGCGTGGTGTATGTGAATGGAGTACACATGGAGTGTACTCCATGTGGTGGAGTGATGCATCATATGATGGGTATGCCATAATGGCGATGTAGCGTGGTGTATGTGAAGGGAGTACATGTGGAGTGTACTCCATGTGGTGGTGTGATGCACCATATGGCAGGTATGCCATAATGGTGATGTGGCGTAATGCATATGAAGGGAGTACACGTGGAGTGTACTCCATGTGAAGGAGTGATGTACCATATGGCAGGTATGCCATAGTGGTGATGTGGCGTAGTATATATGAAGGGAGTATACATGGAGTGTATTCCACGTGGCAGCGACACCCCGTGTGGTGTGTCGTAGAGATAAGGATGGTTATGTGATTTATGGGCATGGAATGTGATGGATAGTGTCGGGAACTGTGGAACGGTGTCCCGAGGTAGCTATGGTGAGGCCTGTAGTCTGAGGTGACAAATGTTACCGTGATGGACTTATGGCTAAGAGTATGCGTGAAGTAGCAGAACAAGTGTAAGAGTGCGTAGTGGAAGCATGGCTGAGGAATGTCACAAAGTGACATGTCTATTAACAGTCGTGCTTGTGATGGGCGAAGTAGCAGAACAAGTGTGAGAGTACGCAGCGGAAGCATGACTGGGCAACGTCACGAAGTGACGTGGTTATTGGCAGTCATGCTTATGATGGGTGAAGTGTTAGAGTGTAGGAATGGCATAATGGGAACGTGATGAGGTGTCACGACGTGACAAGAGTACATGAGGAACCGTACTCGTGATGAGTTAGGAGTTGACGTAGCAGACTGTTGGGTGACGCGACAAGGTCACAGTGTAGCTTTGGAGCAATCTCGGGCTATGTGACGTGACATAAGGCGTAGTTGTGAATGAAGTCTTCTCATGTTAAGTGTTGGGATGAACTGTTAAAAGGGACGGGTAGCATGAAGAGTCATGCTAGCCGGGTTAAGAGAAAGTTGGTATCGAAGTATGGCTCTTGTCCCTACGAGCAGATGATCAACATGTCATATGTTGATCTTAGGTGATAAAGGGGTAAGGTACATGTGTAATCTGGTTAGACACATGTGCCGAATGGATTCACCATATGTAATGGGTAATCTGTCATTAGCATAGTACACGGTGCTTAAGCCTTAGAATGGCTGAGAGCCTTGTGGCTTGTATAGATGGGAATGGGGATTAGTATGGGCTAAGGTGCATGAAGATAGTGACGGGCGTATTATCTAGGATTGGGATGAGTGATTCCATCGGTCGGAATCATGCGTCGGAATGTGGTAGTAAGAAGAGTAAGACGAATGTCTTAGTGTCTTAATCCTAAGGTGAATCATGGGTTCACTTTAGTGGATGAGCACTCGAGGGAAGACTTTGAGTTGGAAGATGTGGTAACCGTAAGTGGTCCCCGAAGGGTTTAACATAGTAAAGGGCACGTAAGTGCACGGGATAGAAGGAAAGTGTTCTAAGTGATGTGTAGCTCTATTTCTAGTTTAAGTTGCTTATGCATTAGATAGAGAATAATGCTAAGGTATGTGTATGCATGTAGTTTGCCATCTGACAAGCACATGAATGGATTGCATGACATGCAAATAGTATGGAGTCCAGGTAAGTGTTACGTTCATACTCTTCTAGAGTTTTCCAAGATACAAGAAACGCTTTTCCTTTAAGATGCTCACGAAAAGAAATGAAAGACGTTTTAAGAAAGAAAGTGCTAAGTGTTCAAATGTATAAGTATGTACGACCCCTCCTTGGCAGCCCCTGTTTACGCAACCAAAGTATTAATTGTACGCATGTGAATGGATGACTATACACTGTATCTATTGTATGTATTCTTTAAGAAAATCCATAAACTGATGACAATGCATGAAAGGCATGACAATGGATGCTTTTATGGATCCTACGAACCGATGCTTTCATGTGCGCCGCGAGGTGATGCTTGTGGATGCCACGATTGACGACGTTCAAGGTGACGCTTATGGATGCCATGAAAGCTGATGTTTAAGCCCATGTATGTTCTTGAATGACGATTTCACGAACGAACTGTTAAAGAAAGGATAGAACTGAAATGAATTGAAAAAGGAAAAGATGAATTTCGGGCTTACGCCCCAAACGATGTTTTTCTCATGAAAAGAAATGCTTTCTCATGAAAGGACTGTTAAATGAAAGAATGAACTGAATGAAAGCTCCAGCTCTTTCGAGCTGACATGAATGAATGAATGAAAAGCAAGAAAGACATGAAATGTATGAAGATACGTAACGGCCACATGAATGAATGAAAAGGGTACCAATGGATGGGTAGATTGCAATATCGGGTAAGTAGTACTGGAAGTGCACCCAGTGCTACCCCCCATGAAAGGGATTCCCAACCCGTGGCCACGGGCAGAATCCGGGTCCAAAGGAAGACCGCTAACCCCAACACACGGGGCGTAACAGTGTGTATTGGCCTATGAAAGTGATAAGAATGAATGAATGTATGCATGTATGTATGAACGCACGAATGCACGAACCTTTAAGAAATGAAGGCACTGATGGGGGACACGTTTTAAAGAAAGGAAAGCATTTTGAAAGGAAAAACCCCATCCAGTGAAGTTTTCAAAAGAAAGCACGTAAGCACGAACTCTTGAAGAAATGAAGGCACTGACGGGAGAAACGTTTTACGAAAAGGATGCCCATGCTTAAAAGAGAAAAATCCCGTCCAGTGACGTTTTCAAATGAACGCACGTAAGCACGTATGCATGCACATAATAGTTTGTACGAATGATGAATGCATGAATGAAAACCTATATTGTTATATTTTAACTGTATGAAGTAATGCTTACGAGTCTTCGACTCATTTTAGTTTTTATGCATGTCCCTCCCCCCACAGGAACTGCATGATCAGGACGGACACGGCCCATGGGGAAGAGCATGGAAGTCTAGGCACGAGTTTTAAACGTACGAGAGGCCTTTTTTTGTAAAAATTAATGTTTTCCGCTGTAAACCTCTTTTATCCTAAGCACATTTTAATTTATAAACGTGGAGTCTTGCACCTTGGGTATGTAAGTGAAAAGTTTTAAATCGGATGGTAATTCTCGTCGTCCTTTAATAAAAATATTTTGTAAAAGGTCCCACCACAAGGATGGGCGTTACACAAGCTATGCTCGCAAAAACAAGATGGGAATTAAGCAGACTTGGAAATGGCTTGTGGCACTCAAATCTAACTGCTACGTATTTAAAGAATACAACACTCTGGGAAGCTTCGCAGAAAGCATCAGATTCATCCATGTGAAAATGAATACTCAAAACAAAAGATTTGCTCATAAAAAGTCGATGATTCCAAATTTACAATGGAGAATCAGTAAATATCTGGCTGGATCCATGGATTCCTTCACTGATCAATTTCAAACCACATCCAATCCAAGGTATGGATTTAAAACATCCAACTCTTACAGTTTCAGATCTCATACAAATAAACCCTCGGATTTAGGATGTTCCAAAAATACAAGATCTTTTTTTATTAGGAAAGCATATCAGAAATACAAAAAATCCCACTACCAATACGAACAGATGAGTAGGACAAAGTGGTTTAGGCTTTAAACCACAGTGGGAAATATTCAGTTAAATCTGTATATCAAGCAACAATGCTAGATCAAGTTCCAATTCAGCAAAACCCCTCAATAGCACTCTTCAAACCAATGTGGAGCATTAAAATCCATGATCGTCATAAATTACTGTTTTAGAAACTTCTTTGAAATATTCTTCCTGCTAGATCGAAATCACCTCCCACCAAGAAATAGAAGAATGTGTATTCTGTAACCATGATAAAGAAACTCTGATGCACCTTTTTGGTGAATGTCCAATCAACAGAATCCTATGACAACAGTGGCCTTTAAACCATGCAAATTTGCATATTGCTTTTATATCAGACTAGATTCAATCCGGGAAAAGAGCTGGGACTTCGAAAATAGGAAAGACACCACTTCCAACTATTTGCAGTCATAATGATAATTTTATTTAGAGGAAGAGAAATGATATCATTCATAATCACACTTCTCTTTCAATTGAGGAGGCAAATGTTCAGATCAAGCACATCTATGAAGACTATAAAGAAGTGTGAAAGGAAAAAATTGATCAACAAAGCAAAGAAGATAAATGGTATCCTCCTCCTCCAAACTATCAAAGTTTCTCTTTGATGCAACAATACGTGATCAATTTTCAATAGTCTCAACAATTCAAAAAAAACATAATGGAGATATTCTGGGTATAATAACGGAAAATGTACAGACCATTATCCCTTTAATTACAGAAGCAAAAGTAGAGCTACTAGCATCCAATATGGCTTCATCTCAAAGTCCTGCGATAATAGAAGAAAATTCTCAATCAATAATTACATCCATTGAAAGCCTAAATACCTCTTCATTCTGGAAAATATCAACTATTATCAAGGACATTCAGCACATAGCCAATCTTCATCAAAATTGTAAACTTGCTAAAATAAATCGATTTCAAAATCGATGTGCGCATTCAGCTGCACAATAGACGTACATCTAATCATGTTTTTGGAAGTCTACCCTTAAATAAAATTTCAATATGTTTCTGTATATTGATAATGAAAATGATTCTCCTTAAACTTTGTATCTTTTATTTAATCTATAATATACTTGATTAGGGGGAAAAAAAAATGGAAGCGAGAGCAAACATCCCAGCAGCCATGTTATGTGTCATTTTTCGTTTCCATCTATGGAAGCTTATGTACGTACTTTTCTTATATAGTTAATTAAAATTTTAATAACTAATAGGTGAATTAATGGAGTTGATTTAATAACACTTTGATAATGGTGAAGAGGGACGTGGCAGTGGAGCTCGAACTAATTTGATTCGGCTGAAAGTCGTGGCAAATGAGGCCACGCGCCTCTCATGGGAGACACATCATGTACCTCATCATGTGCCAGTAGAGAAGACCACAACGTTTATTTTGTCTTGAAATGTGTCTCCCATGAGAGGCGCGTGGCCTGTGAGTATAATTTATCGGTACCCGCGAAATCGTTTCTTTGCTCACCAATCATTAACATTAAATGATATTATTGCTCATCCATCATTCAAATAATTCTCGTTTTTTTAATTAACAAATTTATGATAATGTTTTCTTAATGATAAGATATTTCAACAAGTTGCATGTTTTTTATGTGCAACAGTATGAATTTGTCGTATGGGGGAAATGCTCGTATGCCCGATGGTTATGACCAAAATAAATGACCGATGCTTTTTTTTTTTTTTTCTTTTTTTTTACATTCACACGTCATAAAATGGTTCAGCGTTGAAAGTCAATACACTGCTCACCTTTTTACTTTTTCTCAATGGGTTGTGTTACTATGCCATCCAAATTTACTTACTTGGTGCGTCTTTAGTATAAATTATATTTTTTTTATTTCAAATATTTTTAAATATGTTTACACATTTTTAAAAAATAAAAAAAAATCAATACATTAATGTTCAATTCTTTAACTATTAAATAAAAAATATTATAAAATAAAATAAAATACGAGAGCAGTCAAATTAAGGACTCAGGAGCGGAGTACCATTTTCCTTTCCTCTATACTTATTTCTTCCACTCTAAATCAACATCCTCATGTTGTCTTTTTTTACTTTTCCTCTTTACTATTTTTTCCTCTTTAAATCAGCACCCTCTATTCACATACTGAGATGCAAATGTTGAAAGTTTAGTATTTTGTGGGTCTGGACAACTTCGCATCCTCGGTATCCAAGCACGATCCTACACAGTCAAAACGGAGAGGGGACCTTGAGGTCTGTTAATCCTCCGATGCTTAAGTCAGTGATTTGAGGGAAGAAAATTAAGAATGGAGGCAAGAACCATAGACAAGGATGATAGTATTTTTTCTATTACCTCATTTGTCGATAGGTTGACCTTTATTTATAATTGCCGTTTAAGATTTACCCACGGTGGGGCATCACGTAGTGCGGGGCGATTCGCCCTACATATTGCCTCACCGAGCAGCTTTCACGTCGTCACCTCACCGAGCAGCGATGGCCCCACGCCTTCTTTGCGCACTGCTCTAGTCTTCGGCTATAGTCAATGTCGCACATCCTGCGCCCTGGGAGGCATTTAATGTGACGTGACCTCTGTTTTGGACTGCATTAAATGCGACGTGGCCTCCATTTTGGGCCGCATTAAATGAGACATGGTCTCTGTTCCGCATCCCCTCCATCTAGCGATGCATGTCACAGTCTTCTTTCCTTTTCTTCCTAGTCTTCCTTCGAATCTCCTGCCCTGACCCGAACTCCCTGTCCATGTTCTGGTCTGGGCTTTCACTTTCCTTGCATGGGCTTAGATGAATGGGTTGGGCCCCATTGTCGGCCCAGCTCCCGCAACAAACCCTTCGTGCTATCCTGGGCCCAAGGTAATGATTTTTTTCCCCATCACATATAGTACCTTTTCTAGACCAAAAATTCATTTGAATAATATCGCCAGTCTCTGCTATTTATAGATATATTAGTACATTAAAAAAATCTACGCTAGCTTACATATATGTTTTAATGTCAGTATAGAGCCTTTTTTTGTTTTTGGTGACAATTAGAAGCCAGAGAATATATGGCCTATGTTTGCATCAATAAATAAGCCTATGTGTTAAGCAAGATTTCCTCGATTCCCTTCCCACCCTGAATAATATATTTTGGTAATAATGAGCATCTTGGCCCTTGGATTGTGGAGGCATGAGCTCCCATGTTAACTTCCCTTGCTTTTACAATCTGTAAAATGTTGACCTAATGTAACGATACGATCTAATAATTTTAAGCTTAGAATACTGATAATTATTATTGAATCTAAATTATATTTAATGGGCTATAATTTTCTCCATATTTTACGTCTCTACTCAATCTCAACCCCTAGTTCCTGTTGGTAAACTAGATATCAGAGTAATTCAAATTCTGGTCAGCATCACAAGGAAACAGTAGATCCCCATACCTAAACCTCTAAAGAAGCCTGCCTTGACTTAGAAGTACCATTTTATCATTACTGAGAAAAAAGTAATGAAATGCAGCTGGTATTAAGCTTCCACCAAAAAGGCTTTAAGCCATTTAATAAATAACTCGATCGAAGAACCAGACCCAACAATACGCCTTGACCACATCTACTTTTACCATAAATAATATATATATATATATATATGTACATACATACTAGGTCAAAGTAACGTGCAAAGAGCACGTTTGTCTAGTTAGATCAAACAGTTGTTTTACAAAAATAATATGTGTTTTTACAAAATTTGTAAAAATAGTTGATGGCATACATAACTTAGAAGACATTGCTTCAACTTTTATACAAGTAATATAATTAATAGAATATTATAAAGGAACTTTAACAAACAAATTAACTACTACAATCAGTACTTTAACAAGATGATTGAGTTTGCATGCATAATCAAGATGATGGTATTTAATGGCGTGTTTTGGGCCAAATGAGATTTATTTCCCCTTTTTCCTATATATTTTGGCTTTGTATTATATTTTGTTGGATAACTGTATAACCTCGTTGTGGATATTTTACTGTTGTGGTTATGTTTATAAAATTTTGGTACTTATGATTACTAAGTTGTGAAATTTATTTTCTTATTTTAATGTACCTTTTTTTTATTGGACCCTTCTTTTTCGAATTGGGCTTGTTTTAGTGTGTTTTATTCTCTTTTGGGCTCAGACCATTCAGATTTGAAGCCAAGCTTGTAGCTTGCAGCCCAGTCCTCCCTTTCTCTCTAAACGACGCCGTTTTGGCCATAGCCCTTAGGGCTTTATTTCTTTTCCTCATGCACACCATCCGCTTCTTCTTCTTCTTCTTCTTCTTCAATTTCATCTTTCTTCTGAAATCCCGATCCTTATCTTCTTTGACTTCGACCTCAACTACGGTCTTCGCCATGGGTTGACACATAGCTATGCCTATGTATCTTAGGGGACCAAGCCACCATCTTTACTATCAATTTTTCTGTTGTCCTTTTCCATAGACCAATAAGGCTGGAGAGTTTGATAACCAGCA